>NW_009939980.1:293-36554 GCF_000696875.1 Nestor notabilis
CGTACACAAGTATGGTGGTGGTAAGTGTATAGTGGAGTTAAGCACCTGAAAGGTCTCAGAGTCTTAAGCTGCACTTTTATTGTTTTAGATCACGAGAGGGGTGGAGAATGCTCTGGTTGACCTTAAAAGTAAAGCCAAAACTCACCTTCCTGGCAAAAGGGCTGCTTTGGAAGAAATAGGGAATAAAGTTACGACAAGAGGAACACGCATAGCTAAGGTAAGGGAACACTTGGAAATTTTTCTGTAAGGTAAAGGTGGATTACTGGCTCTGTACTTATAGTAATTGTTTTCACTACAGAAAACTGAATGCTCCAAAGCATCCGTAAAGCCTACAAAAGGACCTAACAAGATGACAAATGGAACTGTACTGCCAAAACCTCCAGCTGCTGTGAATCGAGCTTTGAAAGAAACTGATGTTCCAAAGGTAAGAAGTAATGATACTGTTCTGATTCTTAATTTGATTTGAAACTTAGAGCTCTAACTTCAGAATAATTAATCTCACTTATCTGATAAGCTAAGGTTTGGGTTTAATGCATGTTGTGCTTAAAAGCTGACATTAAGGCGTTAGAACTAGCTGTCGGAAGTACTGGATGAAGCTGCTGCTTTAGATGGCAGTTACTAAAAGGCTTTCTGATTCTGTCTGTACAGCATCTTGGTGAAAGCTAAGAATGCAACCTCAGTTTAATTTCTTTTATCTTAAAGGAATTGTATTAACGATGAGAAAAATGTGGAAACAAGGGAGCATTGCAGTGTAAACAGTAAATATGTAAGCACTATTATCTGTTCCTTAGATTCTGTCTCCTGTCCCTATGGACGTATCTATGCAAGAGGAGGATTTGTGCCAAGCCTTCTCTGATGTGCTGCTCAACAATGTAGAAGACATTGATGCTGAAGACTGTGGGGATCCCCAGCTGTGTAGTGACTACGTAAAAGATATCTATGAGTATCTGAGAGAGCTTGAGGTAGGACATTCTGAGTCTGTGCTGCTGCAGTACAGTGTTAATCCTGTTGCTCACACAGCTTTTTCTTCAACAGCTGCAGCAGTCAGTCCGCCCGCGTTACCTCGATGGGAAGACAATCAATGGGCGGATGCGCTCCATTTTAGTTGACTGGCTTGTCCAGGTCCACTCGAGATTCCAGCTTTTGCAGGAAACACTGTATATGTGTGTTGCAGTTATGGATCGCTTCTTACAAGTAAGATATTTTTCAGCTAATGTTTGTGTTGGGAGACTTATTCAATTACTGCGTTAGATTTATAAGGAAAGGACAAATCCTAAGAACCTACACAGTCCACTCCTTGTGTAAGCAGTCTGTATAATGTTGCGTCTTAACTCTGAGGCTGCCATCCTCTTCGAGCCTGTTATTGTAGGGATGCTTCTAAAGTCTCATTCGTGTTAGAGGAGTAAGCACTGTCATTATGCTGTTTTAAAATGATAAATTAGAATCTGTTTATCTAGAGTTTGACATTCTGGGGCCTGCTTTTTAAATTCGTGTATTGCAGAGTCATCCAGTGCCTCGGAAGAGGCTTCAGTTGGTGGGTGTAACAGCACTGCTTCTGGCTTCAAAATATGAAGAGATGTTCTCTCCTGATGTAGCAGACTTTGTTTACATTACTGACAATGCCTACACCAGTAGTGAAATCAGAGAAATGGAGATCGTGATTCTTCAAGAGTTAAACTTCAATTTGGGACGACCTCTTCCAATTCATTTCTTGAGAAGAGCATCAAAAGCTGGGGAGGTGGGTATTTGTCCTCATTATCTAGAACTTTCTTGTATGTGTAAAGTCTTACCAGGATTGCTTCTGGCACTTTTATCATGTGATTTTATTTTTTATTTTTTTTTTCACTAACTTTCTGCTTACATGCTCTGGATCAAGAAGTTTAGCTATGGAACTCCACCACGTGGAGTAACATGACAACATCACTGTGGCAGCCAGTAGCAGTTCATGTTTGTATTTATGGCCACTGTGTTCAGTAATTTTACTGTTAAACACACCTGGAGCAGAATCCTTGCTTTTAATCTTTTGTCGGGTGATTTGAGCATTCCCTAGTACAAAGGGGAGCAGTGTTACCGTTCCTCATAACTTCTGAGTGTAAATATTGTATTATTTAAGAATAAAAATACTGACTTTCACCAGACAGTGAACTGTCTCGAGTGAACTGCCTGCACTTGAATGGCCTTCAGTTACCTCAACAGACCACAAAAGGAGCATTCATATCCTTGGTTGGGCATAGCAGTGCCTGATACTGCAGTTTTCTGTCTCCCTTGCTTGACTTTGTGTCTGAATTCTAAATTGGTGCTAGACTGGACTGGTTTGGACTCTGGTCTCGATTTTGAGAAGGGTGCCTGTTAACAGTATGGTCCCTAGACCATAGTAAAGATTTTTGGTGGCTGTTTTTGTCAGTTAATGAATATAATAATTATGAATTATTATGGCAAGATGAAGTGAAATTTTGTGGATTAACAAGCTCTCCATCTGGTAGGCTGACGCTAAGCAACATACACTAGCAAAATACCTAATGGAGCTGACGCTGATAGACTATGACATGGTTCACCATCGTCCTTCAGAGATTGCAGCTGCTGCATTATGCTTGTCCCAAAAGCTTCTGGGACATAACAAATGGGTAAGTATTTTAATTGAGTTAGTGAAGGTCACGCTGTAAATAAAGGTAGATCTTAATAATTTTCATGATACATGCAGAGTAATGAAATTGTGGACCATGAATAGTGACTTGCAATTCAATTACTTTGCAAGTGTTGCTGCTTTTATCTTCTGCTCACTGTAGAAATGTGGTTCGTGGCATTGATGTGTCCAGACTCCTACTGTGCACCAGAAGTTACTCTGGATCTAACAGTGCTACGGTTCCTAGCACTCAAGGCTAGGAAGCTTAGGGCATTGGCTACCTGAAGTGACTGTGCCTTGCACAGCAATCCCCACTTCATCAATCTTGGACCTCTTACTGTTACACTGCAGGATGCAAAGCAGGAGCACTACACTGGGTATACAGAAGAGAGTCTTGAGATGACTATGAAACATATGGCCAAGAATGTGTTCAAAGTAAATGAGAACTTAACTAAATACACTGTAAGTACCACTACTTAAATCTTCTTTTTTAAATGTTTTAGAGAGAACCTTTGCTGTATGTTTTAGCTCCTTAGGTAAATGTTCTGTATGTCACCTTAAAGTCTATGCTATTCTGGTAAGGTTGTTGAGAGGGCGTTGCATTAGTACTAGCTTCGAAGTATTTTAGATGAACTGTGCTCTTGCTGGTTTGCTTGGCTCAGGCTGGTTTGCTTGTAGCTTTGCTTGCTTGTTTACCAAGCAGTCAGGCTAATAGACCCAAAATTATAAAATGTTTTACATGCACAGTATTTATGTTCATCTTGTAACGCTGTTCTCTACCTCTGCAGGCTACAAAGAACAAGTATGCAAGTAGCAAACTACTGATGATCAGCACAATCCCTCAACTGAACAGCAAGATAATCAAGGACCTGGCTTTACCACTCTTGTGATAACCCTAGGCAGCAAAGTCCTGTTGGTATATGCACTTTGTCTTTATCAGCCTATTGAGGCAAAACTACTGCGCTCCTTGTACATAGTATTCCAGCTGTACCAGAGACATTTCAGGTTTGGAAGGTGAAATTTTAAACTTTCTTTGTAATACAGTTCTCTGCCTAGAAATAAAGCTTCTCTTTTATGAAAAAGAGTGAATTTTAAAGGCTCTACCTAGACACGTCTGCAGTTTAATGTCCAAGCAAGACATCTGTATGAGTAGGTGACTGATACAGCTTTTAATTAATGTGGATTATTCTCAGTGGTTGTTTCTAGTGAGAATCTCCAGGCTTTATGGTGAATTTAGTAGCTTACTGTTTTCACTCTTAAGATACGAAACCAGGCAGACAGTTGATCTTTTCTTGGCGTCCCTCAAATACATACTTTTATTTCAGTGTCTGGTCTCAAAGTAGTATACAGGAATTTCTTTGTAATTTGTTACCTTCAGATTTGGGGAGGTGGGTAAGCTGGCTGTGACGCATACTAGCCTGATAAATATTTGTGTTTAGGTGAACTTAAGACAATGTATCCTCTATCTCTGTGTACCTAAACAAAAAGAGTTAAGGTAGGGAAAATTCTCAGTCTCATGTGATGCTGACCCCTGTGTGCAGGGGCTGTAGGTGTGGAACTCTGTTCTTAAAATCTGCTTGATTTCTCAGACCCACCCCAACCCCCCCCCAAGCTTTCCATTGCCACTTCACTCATACCAACACCCCCTCTCCTCCCCTTCCCTCCAATAAACCTTTCTACTTGGGAGAATATAGTCCGACCTCCCTTAAGTAGATTCTTCCTTATCACTTCCCATTTTGCTTTCCTTTGCTGCTATTAATTAGTATCTGTATATTCAAGGAAGACAACTATGTAAGTAATAGGTCTTTTCTGCCTCAATACCTCATTTAAGCCTATTTATTTGTTAACTTAGTGCTATATAACTAATGTAAAGTTACAGACCTGTGAAGCTGCACTGATCTTATTACCCCTCTTCTCCCAGTGTCTCCTAGTCATGAGTGTGCTGGCTCTGCTGTAGAACTCAATACTGCAAAAACGGCCTAGACTTCAGTTCTCCCCCTGTGGGGAGGATGTTGAAACTACTGCATTTTATCTTGAGCAGGAGACTTCTTTCTCCTGTAGGATAAGTCAACCTAGCACTTACTGCAGATGGCCTTTTGAAACATGCTTGATCCCTTTTGTGTATATGATTCCCCCCAAAACTAAGGCCCAGCTTCCAGGAGCAGATTCTACGGTCTGTTATGCCGTAATGGACAGGGAGTTTAAGTAAGTGTGCCTAAAGTAGATGTAAGAACAGTTGAGGAAGGAGGGGATTCAAGACTTACAGTTTATCTTAAAGCTTATGCAATGTCTTAACATACACAGGATTTTTTTTTTTAGCTGCTCTTAACAGGAGAAAGTGTAACGCACAGCACTTTGGCTGGGCACAGTGAAAATGGTTTGGAGCAAAGGAAGGGGAGTTTTTTTTTCTTCAGAAATCAGGGCAGTAGAATCAACAGTCATTGCAAAGGGATGTGTTTGTATATGTAACTAGAAACAAACTGCACAGAGAACAGACCTGTTCAGCTGACTGCTGCTTCTGTTTTATTTTCTGGAGGTTCAGAAGGCAAAGCATGAATGGTGGTAACTGTATGGCAAGCAACAGCCACTCTGGTATGGGAGGCAATCAGATTTGAGCAGTAATGGTTTTGCCATTTGAAAGGAGTAGTGCATATCTGTAAGTACCTGGCATAAAAAGTCTAGAACTACTTCATGAATTAACAGCAGTGGAATACTACATTATACATTCATACATGTTTCTATCATACTCAGTTTTTATATACAGTATATGATCTGTTTCTATAAATGTACAGCTCTGCATAAAGACACTTACTACAGGTAGAGCATTAAATCCAACATGGGCCAGCCATATTACACTATAAATCTTAAAGAAGGCAACATTATTTAGCATACAGTACTATGTGGTTTTCTGTTTTAACTTCTTAGACTGCCTGTTGGAGTCCCTAAACACATCAGCAAACACAAAGCAGTTCCATTACAACTCTATACAGAATTACTTTACACCATCACAGTAGGTTTTTAGATGGTAATATCCCAAATTGGCCTAAATCCTTTCGACATGTAGCAGCATACTTAGCATGTTCCCCAGAATGATCCGCATTAGAGGAAATGCGCATTTAGCATCTTCAGTAGATAACTGCAAAGGTTACTGATATTTAAATGTTACTGATACTCAGCTGAAGGCACTTATTAAATACACCCAGTTCAAAGTCCCTGGTCCCAGACTGCAAAGCACCTTTCTGTTTCAGGAAAATGGTAAGTTTGAGTACTCTTCGCTTAATAGGCGTTAAAACCAGGTTTTAAATATAATAAATAATTGGTCTGTATGTCCATTGCTGTATGCTTCCGAGACACATGATCAACGTCTCCGCTGTGGGTAACTTTCTTCCTGCTCATGTACAACTTCACTGGTGATAATGGCAGATCTCAGAACCATCATGTCCTGAAGGCAAGGAAAAACATCTTCAACCACAGGTAACTTCATGCCAGTTTTTGTCCGAGTCTTTTATATCTTGGTGACATAATTGTTGGGAAACAGACCTTGTTTCCCTCGCAGTCTTCCTGTCCACCAGCCAGAAGGATCTGTGACAAAGAAAGCAAAGTAGTGAAGTTCTGTAAACTTTCTATATACCTGAAGAGGCAGCTTTGCAAAGCTGTTCCACAAAGCGAGAGCCTTTTTGTGAAGGACTGAGGACAAGCGTGGAGAACCTGAGCTTGCTAATCTCTTGGCTGCATCACTGCCTTACAAAGTTGCTTTAGAAACACAAAAGAGTCAGAACTGGTTTATTACTTTCGTGGTTCTTGTGCTGTAGCTGTAATCTAACTTTCAGCCAGAGCCTGTGACAGAATTACAGAATGGGAGATCTGGATACAGATCTGGAGTAACAAGTAATGCATACCTCACTGATGAGGTTTGTTTGGCGTGGGTGTGGAGACTTCTCTACTCCCTGAGCTAGCATAGACATTTGCAAGCTTAATGAGGGAGGGTAACAGGGGGGCAGCTCAAAAAGTCATGTCTTGGTATCAATACGTACCTTCTTTAATTATATCAATCACGTCGTTGGCATTAAAGCTAAGTTCGTCTGTGTCCTGAGCATCATATGCATACAGTGCCCTGCACTGTGGTACCTGAGGCTTAGGCTTGGGCTGTGGTTTTGGCCTTCCTCCAGCTGGTGGAGGTCGGTTTGTCGTCTGCCTGCGAACCCTGATGGGAGAAAAAACACAAATATGCTTTGAAGTATGTGACTTGAACCTAAGCCTTATCAACCCCTCTTGTGCTAATGGACTGGTTCTAGAGCGTATCACAGAACAAGGGAAAAAGGATTCTTTTAAATGGCAGAACAATTTAAAACCACAATCTAAGACTTCCTTATGAAAGGCCCAGTTGCCATTTCTTCCCTACTGAAATGGATGAACAGGTACTTCCAAAGAGCAGTTCAAATGCATAAGTGCTCAGTGTAGCATTTTAGTGCTCAGGCTAGAATGTAAACAAATGTGTACATGCAGTTCATGTGTATCTTGGCAGCTACACAGTTCAGTCTGTCTCTTCCCGTACCCCAGTTTCACTGTAGTTTCCAGTATTAAAAACAAAGTTCTAGCTCACAGTCTTGCTACTTTACCATTCTTGTGACTAAGCTGTAAGACACTGTCTCTCTTTTAAGTTGCCTCAGACTCCAGGGCCATCTATGGACTTGTTCTGTTATAGTCAACTCTGAAGCAACAGGGGAGATGCTGCACAAACTCTGTCACAGCTGTGACCACTCCAAAGATAGGAAGGGGAAAGAGGGAAGAAATGCATTTTGTCAGCTCATCAGGTAATAAAGGCTGGAAGAGAGAACAGGTATTAGATGCAATATGTCAGTTTAATGTAAATAATAAATAAATGTGATGAATGATTAAAAACACTGCAGTAATGTGGAGGAACTAATTGTGATCATGTCATATAATGCCATAATAACATCACACAGCTCTTGCAGAGGCTTGTAGTTACTTATGGTAAGTCCTAGACTTAATTTTTGTTAGTACTTTTGTCTAGTTTTGTGTAGTGAACTGCACCAGAAAATGAGCTTTGAAGTATGGGTTAGAACAGTGTTTCAGTTCTAAATTTATCTATCTACTGTTCAGCATGTATTGAGTTTGCTTGGGATAGGGTACCTTGTCAAACTTGGACATGTGTGGAAATAAAAGAATTCAGAGCAAGTCTTAGAAAAGTAGCTTGGCTTTTCTGCAACCACAGCAGGGCAAGAACATGTTGAATGAGATGTTTTGCTGGTGAGAACATGGTGTTTTCTAAGTTAGGTTTGTATTGGATTGTTAATGGTAACGGAAAGCAAAAGCTGTCATAGTACTACTGCATCCTTAGCAGCACCACACCCCCCCGGTTTGGGCTCAGCCGTGCCGAGGCTCCATCAGGAGTTCAGAAACACAGGGGGGCTCTACTCTGCCCTTTGTGACTCAGTGGGAGCTCTCCTTCACCTTCTGTGCCTTTGGGCTGTTTATCAATCTGTTCTAGCTCAATTTTCCCTTTGTATGAAGGGAAAATTCCCATCCGTGAAATCATTTCACAGAGGAAAACTTACCTGAACCACTCCACTGCTGCTGGATGTAGTTAGTAATGATAGTTCTTTTGTGTACAGTAAGAAAGGAGCTTATAATGAAACTGTAATTTTGGACAAGTAATTCCTTTTGGTCTGTTACTACTGTAAGACTCCTCTCAGGTGTTTGTTTTTCTTAATGGTGAATGTATTGGAGAAATGTGAGTGCTGGGAATGGTACTGTGCAGGGAGAACCCCTCCGGTGTTGGGCCTACCTGCCACTTCCATTTCTTTGTGAGCCTTACTCTGCTCTAGGCTGGCTTTTGGGAGCTGATCTATTTGTTGAAGGCTCTGTTTACTTAGCTACATTACTGCGTGCTCCAGCCAGGTCCCTGATGCTTGTGCTGGCCAAGAATGACAGCAGTTTGCGGGCAGCGAGGCGGCGGTGGGAAGGAACGCACCGCACCGCTCGTCCTGGCAGTGTCAGCCAGAGGGAAGCTTGGCCTGCGGCGGTGCCCGTGTCCGACAGCAGGGGGCGCGCGGTGCCGGCTGCTCTGTGCCGACACGCACCCACACACCTTGGTCTTGGTCACTGCCAGTGCTGGAAGGGACGATAACCGCGTTGTGCCTATGATGGTGACTGCAAGTTGCTCCTCTGACTGTGAGCTCAGAAACACGGGGTTATTTGCACTAACAAAGCCTGAAGTATGCTAAGTGAAAAGACTCCAATTCCTAGACTAATCCACCTCTTTTCAGGAGTCGCACATGTAAATTCAAATCATTACCTACTTGCTTTGATGCCCATCTGAAGTCACCCTCATGGGGCTGCACTCGGCTCCTTTCAGAGCTGGCACTTTCCACCATTTCCGCCCAAAATACTATTTTACGCTTCCGGTAGGAAGCACAATTCAATGAATTTACAGAGTGTAGTGGACAGGCAGCAACTCACAAAGGGGAATGAAGTAACTTTGCTAGGCCCTTTTTAGATGACATTCCCTTACCTTACACGCTTTGGCGTGCTTTGAAAGAAAAAAATCCAAACCACAACACAAACAAAAGAACAAAGCAAACAACCCTCACTCCTCAACAGCCTCTTCCCTCAGAGTAAGTTACGTTACTTTGTGCTATGTTACTCAGTACTCTTCTGCTTTAGTTGTGGCTTCCCATAGAGAAGCTCAACTTCTATAAAATCTATCCAGAGGGAAGCAATGGATGCCTGTTCCTTACTTGTTCTGGTTGCAATTACTGCTGTGGCTGTTGGTGGGGTTTTTTTTCTACCCTTCTTGAGCATATTCATCAGTGAAAACTGTGGCAGGCAGCAAAGATGTCATTTAATACAGTGTGTTTTGCTGGAGGTGTTTATCATGTGTGTTTACCTGAGCTGTGGAGCATAGACTTGTGTCTGCACTAACCATTACTATGCAAAGTTATTACACTTTACCCCAGTGGATTTTTACTCTATCTCCTAATAGAACTTCCCTTGTTATTTAATATGCTCTGGGACTTGGTTACATCAGAATTAAATAAAAGGAAGTAATCGACAAGGAGAAAACACAAACTGCTTACTCAAAACCAGCTTATTTCTCTTTTTGTGCTAGAATTGCTGAATTGACAGCATTCTTTAACAATTAAGTGGTGCTCAAATTCCCACTATAGTAAAGCTCCACTGATGTTCTACAAGAGAGTGAATAAAAAGGCTAAATTGAAGCAGTAACCGTTCATTGAAAAGCTTAAAATCTTGCAAGGCCTTTAACATTCTGGAGCACTAAGGTCCTGTAAATACTTGACAGAAGACTTCTGTCTTTTGATTTCCACAAATTGGAGGTTTTGCCTGCTTCTGGATTTTCAGTCAAGATCTGGAGCAGCTGGTTTCAGAGTTGACAACAACTTGTTCTGCTTCCCTCCTCTAAGCCCCTTATTTCTTGGTTCTGTCTTTCTGCTACTTCTGGTAATTTGTTTTGGTACTCTTCACTCTTGGTTAGTGTGAAATACCTAGTGACCTAATAAGACCTACTCCCCCCCTCAAACCTTGCAGGATTGTCTTAGGAACATATTCTGGAAGGCTGCAGCTTACAAGTCCAAATGATGCTAAAATAATCTTGATTGTCATACTGCCAAACTTCCTCCTTAAAAGGAAGTACAAGTCTGGTGTGTAAGTTGGGAGTCGAAGGTGGAACAAAAGGACTATTAGCTGCCACAAAATCTGCTGTTCATGATCTGCAAGCCAGAGAGAAAGAAAGCCTAGTCAAACTCTGCTTAAGCGTCTTCATATCCTTAAGCAGAACTTACCAGGCAAATTTAAGGTATTAACTAGAACTGGTTCAGCTTCATTCCTAAAGTCTTACAATGGAATATGTATTTTGAAATCCTGTGGAAGATGATGATACCTTTGAGTACAGCTCAGGAGCACAATCTGGTCAACTCCGTACACAGTGTAAGTCACATGTAAGTCGGTTTGTGTGTGTAAAGCTACTTACAAAATTGACACCTTTTTCTCAGGTTTAATGTAAAATCTTACCCGGCTGCTCCTTGGTCAGGTACTTTCAAGAAATCCAAGCTTTCTGGTTGCTGTGAAATCTTGCCTGATCCTCCTGACAGTTGCCGTGGTAAAGCTGGACGTGTCATATTTGTGTACAGGTTTTTCTCACTGGCCCGCTGGTTTCCTGGGACGTGGGGAAGTGCTACAAACTGGGGGGGATTTATTACTCCATTTTGCTGCTGACCTAGAAGTAAATAAAGTGTGAACACATCCACTCCAAACCATAACTCAGGAGAAGTAACCTTTTCCCTGTGTTGATGGCTCAGCTGTCAGATTTGGCTGTCAGTGAGACCTGGCTAATGAGGTACTTTAAAATTAAACAATGTTGATTTAGACACAGTTTGGGGTCTGCTGGCAATCTCTTTTTGTTTCACATCTTCATGGACTTGTGCTCAAGTTAGAGACCTGTGCCTTGGATGTTACAAACAAGAGGCTGTCTGTTCAGGACCTGTCATAAGCACTAGGAGATATTCAATTACAAAATGCCATACTGCAGGAATGAGTATCCACTGCTGCCTTGGACATGTGTGCAAATTTACATCCAAACTACCTTATCTATGCGAGGTAAGTTTGGGCAGTGTCTGCAGGCACAAGGCTTCTTCAACCAGTGTTTGGCTTTTTCATCCAGCTAAAGAACTGCTGAAAGAGTTTTTGAAAATACCAGAACAGGCTTTCCTAGCTTTAACTCACTCTGTATGAATATTTGCTATCTGTTCGCAGACAGGTTAACTCTCAGCTGCAGTAATTTCCCACTTCACTACAAGCAGTTGTTGCAGACCATGCAGTCCTCAGTGTGACTCCTACAGCTGTGAGGATTGGGAATTGTCTAGTTAATCTGGTGACCAAGGCTGGTTGCACACCCATCTCAATAAACAGCAGCTGACTGAAAGTATTCTGGGAGTTTTAGTAAAAAAAAACAAAAACCCACTTGGGGAATGTTGTGTCAATGGAATATTGTTCTCCCCTCTGAGTTCACAAGCTAAATTAATCATATCTCTCCAGAGCAGAAGTGAAACACCCTAATGACATCAATCCTATTAGAAAAAGCCATGCTGCTTACTGGCACAGCTGATCCATCCCAGTGCTTAGCATACACAAAAGTTATGTACCAGGGTACTGAGACATAAATTGCATTCTATTGTTTACTGGCACTGAAAGCAGTTTCATTGCAAAGCACTGTCTATGACCTGAGAAAGTGTACAGTTTTTACCCCTGAAAGGGAAGCGGAGAAGGCTAAGGGGTAAGGTTTAGATTCCACGTCCTGCATTAAGTGGCTGAAAATGCCAGCATCCATGACAACCAGGACATCTCTGGTGGAATACCAGTTTGACTGTCTGCTGACTCAAACAATACAATGCTCAAACAATGCCTACAACTTAGGTTTTGCAGACAGGATCTTTTAAAGAGGATTTAAAACCTTTACTAGGATTTAATGCATAAAAGTTACCAGATGACGAGAGCAAAAGTGAAACCCTGAATTTTGAATTTTGTTTTTGCCCAAGGCTAAGAGGACTTACCAGGAGGAGGTGGTGCGGCTCTCATAGGGTAAGTCTGACTTTGAGACCTGTTGGAATACCCTCTAGTTTGGGTAAGGTTCCGTCTAGTAGGACCTAAAAAAATCAAACCATTTTATTATCTAAGGGTAAGTCCTTCTGGCTGCCTGACCCCTGCTCTGATCAGAAAGTGCTCATCTGCAGCAGTAATGAATCTGACATGTACAGCACTGGCCACGTGTTCTAGAGCTTTAGGTGCTAAAAGGATGACTTGGGCATACTCTCCCTTTTGTGAATATAAAGTAAAGTAAAGCTGTCTCAAGACTACAGTAAACGAGGTGCAGAAGACCGCTAGCTTTATGAACTTGTTTATAAACCATGGGTAGCTGGCACAGCAGTACTTTGGACTATACTGTTTCTGATCAGCAATTAGTATGAGGAAGAAGGTAGGACACGAAACCTGAGAGGCTGGTATAGTTACAGCTCAATCTTTAGTGATGTACAGAGGTTACCTTTCCTCCTATCACAACCTGTCTTGTCCTGATGCAGACCTTTCTTCATGAGCTAGACTATAAGAACTGCAGGAGCTCAGCAGAGTGAAAGACTCCTCCCCAAACTACTTGGCTAATTGTGCCATTTGTACTATGTCAAATGATTAAATGCTCTCATTGCTTTTGCCACAGAGCAAAGAATTTGATATGGTTCAGAAACGGTATATAGTGAAAGCAACAACATTCCAGCGTGACTGTTAGGATCTGTAACTTGGATCTTCATTTAAGCGTTACAGAGACATAATAAAGAACACGCTGAGGCTAAAGGCAAGCAAGGAGAGAAAGAATCACCCATTCTCTAAATTTCTAAACCATTCACTAATACGTAAAGGAAATTCATACTTACGGGAGTTCTTTGGTAGCCCTGGTCCAATGCTGATCTGCAGCACTTTATTACTTGGCTTGAGAACAGCTATGTCTCCTTGGCCTTGCATAAACTGCACTTGCCGAGAACCACTACTGCTCCAGGGCCCCCAACTCTCCTTTTTCAGCTTCACTTCAAGTCTAATATAAACATGTGAACATATGAATAAAAATATCAGAAGTACTTATGTCAAACTGGGACAGTATCACTTGGCAGCAGGTAACTTAAAAATATAAGAAGCTTGGACTAAGAATCTGTATTCCCTGAGTGACTCGGGTGCCATAAACTGCCCGATTACATCTCTCCTTCATGCTTTTTAAAATGTCCTTGTTAATTAATGTTTTAACTTTCCTGGTAATGCTACTTAAAGAAAGCTTAAGATGCCCCAGAGAGGTTGGAGTGTACAGTGAGCATTTACATGAACAAAACTTTTATTCCTGATCCTGGCTGTGGATTCCCAGTGTACAGGCATGTATAGGCATGTTTCACACTTCAATTGTCCTCCTCTACACCCTTCCCAAATTAAAATAATAACCTATTACCTTTTCTACTTTTTCCACTTTTTCAAATGAAAGAAACATACAAACCCAAGGCCTGCTGTTGCTAATCTGCATAACACGTAGGAGTATTAACAAAAGCTCATGTTTGTTGTAACAGTTTCCAGCATGTCCTTACGGCTAAAATGCTCATGAAACGTTGTGCAGATTTACAGCCTTGTTCCTAAAAAAAGCTCCCAACAAAATTTACCTAACGAGGCTCCTTTAGAATTACCCTGTCATCTGCAGTCCGCGGTCACTACAAGAAACTTCAGAATTTCACTGTTACAGTATGTCTCCAGAACTGTCTTTCAAACTCTTCATCGTGTTTCCACTCCTAGGTCAAGGTTAAGGACTTGGAAGAGAATGCTCCCTTCTCATGATAGGAAACAGCAGCCATCACAGAGAGGGAGATCTTGCACTATGGATGCACACATTAATGGTGCAGCGAATGGCCTGGCCCTTGCTGTGGGGTGACAGCTCTGCTGGCACAGAGCTGCTCTGTAGCACAAAGCTGAAGATCCCTGAGGCTGATGCTGTGTTCAGCAGAACAAAAGCAATTCTTCTATGCACACGGACAGTGAAAAGTGGTAGACGGCCCAGGTACAATCCTATCCTATTACTTGGATGAGCTAAGCAGGAAGTCTGCTCTCCTTGCACATACAGGTTTTTACACTGTGCTGTCTCTTATTATTTTAAACAAAGCATAGTGTCAGGAGCTCAGTAACTAGCACTTACTTACATATATTGGCAGACAGAACGAAGATTATTTATTACTAAAAGCCCATTGAAAAAAGCATAACTCACGTATTGCTAAATTTCAGAGGTAGATTTCTTTGTGTTTTTTCTTCGTATCGTTTTGATAAGAGGCTTAAAAACTCAGTTTTGAAGACCGATTCGAGCAAACTATCATATTCCTGTTCATGTAGAATGAAAATGTCATCCTGCATTGTGCTGGAAAGAAATCAAGAGCATGTAACATCCAGATTAAAATTGCACCAGCAAATACAGCCAGCATTATGATGATATTTGCAGAGTACCCATGGTTAGCTTTTAAAAACATACCCAAGTCCAAGCAGCATCGATTACAGTCTTGCTTTCTGAGAGCAAGGTTAGGGGTTTTTTTCAGGAGCTTTCTTAGAGACAGGAATACTACTTAGTCATTTTACAGTAATTACTGTTAGCAAAAAACCATGCCATTAAGATTACAAGTAAAGGCCATCTCTTCAGTAATGACAAAACTTGTGATTAGAGGTAAACTAGAAACTTGAAGGTTATGAAAGTAAGACTGAAACCTAAAGCAAGCAAATTTGGAATGAAAGCTTTCAACTTTTTGTTGGCTTCAGTTTGGACTGGTTTAACACAGTGTACAAACCCCATGCTGGGTTTCACTGCCACCTTTGGATCAACCCCTATTTACACCTTCTGTAGATGCTACAAACCACTTCATAGAAAATTATATCCACATCAGTAATTTGGCAATGGTGGTTTCTGCCCTCCCAGAGTCCCCACAGTAAAAAGACTTCTGCTGTGTCCTAGCCAGGATTACTATTGTTCCAGCATGCTTCTAAGGTTTTTGATGTGTATCATTATTCCTTTGAACAGCATGTTGGCATAGTTCCTAGCTATAACTACACTGGAGCCCGTCTGTTTCTGCATCCTTTCTGCAGAGAAGGATAAACAAAGCTTTCCAAAGAAAACTGTAAGACCTGAAAATAGAGGCCACGGGTTCCCCACTTATTTCCTGACTTGAATAGCATATAAGCAACCACAGGATGCTCTGGTTCCATTTGCCAATCCCCCAGTAAACCAACTGTATTTTGAAGCTGGTTAACATCCACTGGGTGAGCTTACAGAACCAGGTCACTGCATGGGAGTGCACTACTACATCAGACACAAGAGAACAGTGGGAGCATAAGGGGAAGGGACTGCCCCCTGAACAGCTAACCGTATTTGCATTGGATTAGAAGAAACCTTGAATTTCATGTGCAATTTCGTAACAAATTTAAATCAAGTTAACAACATTGTTGTGCTGTCAGAAGGGGCAGGCTTCCCTCTGCTCCTCACCCTTTTCATTCATGCTAGAATCCACCCCCTTTCCTAGCAGATTAATTTTCTGCCTCCCTTACTTTTTAACGTCTCATCCATATCCCCACGCAGCCACCTGAGAGCTATATGGTCTAGGAAAATGTGTGTCTGGGAGAAGAGACAGCACAAGACTTTTGACAGATGTGGAGAGCTGAGAATTGCTCAACCTTATCACAAAACCATCATCTCATCACCAGCATGGGATTTCACATAATGGAGTATAATCGCTGAAGAAAGGAATATTAAGTTAAACACTGTTAAATATTCCTGGCAGAACATGTGTGGCTCCATTTCATGGTTGTTTAGTCTGCGGCAGGGAGTCTGAAGCCAAAGCTTCTCTGCTCTTTTGTCAATGTTGTTGGTCAATCTGCTGCTGCTATTACTAATACCAGAAAATGCTATTTTACAATAGTAATTTATTTCAGTAAATATCACCTACTAAGTGAAAAAGGCACTCTCAGTTTGCTGCTGGATTTAAAACTGACATTCATTATGAGTTAAGGCTGTGGAAAAACAGGCAGGTTGCTTTGGCAGCCAGGTGAAGGGCAAGTCAAAGTTACATATGTGTCTCTAAAACCCAGCTTCTTTCAATAGTTTGCAGAACAATACCATCACACAAAGAAGGCACCAACAGCTCACCTTTATCTATATATGTATGTATTGCTCCAGAGTTTCAGAGTAACTCCAAGTAAATTAATTAAGGGACTCAACATTCAGCTCAGGGAAAAAACCCAAACCCAAGCCCTATTTCATTAGGTCTATTTGCCTTCATTACTGTTTTCTGATCCTAATTACCCAGCAGTCAACAGATTTCCACTTTGAGCATGCTCCTCCTTTTTCTTCTCCCAGGTGGTTTGCCTGATTGCCGACTATAAATCTGAAAAGGGGAAGCAGGTCTTGCTTTCTGACCCCAACTTCTCATCTGGTTACTGAAGACGTCTGACTGTGAGTACCTTTTTGTGCAGAATTAAAAATAGCTTCACAGTGTGCTAGAGGTGCTCTTGACTATCATGTAAGAGACTTGAGACATTAGGTAAAGGATGAATCTACCTACCACTTGTGTACTTCATTATCTCCTTTCAAGTCTTGAAATCCTCCCCATAGTTTGGAAAAGTGTGTATGAAACTACAAACATACCTAATTGGTATTCAAAGGAGCGGTAAGAAAACTATGAAGAGTAAAAGCATGACCTCCTTTCCTGTCCTCAAGCAAACTACAATCTCAGCAAGGCTTTGAATGAGATGTGTCAGAAAAGCCCAAGACCTCCAGCAAATTTTATCCAGTCAGTGGTCCTTTCTTTTTCTGATCTGGCAAGAGACCAACTCCACAATACTGTCAGGATGTCCTGTGTCACTCCCTATCAGAGGAATTATAAAGCTCAGTTATTGATTTATTGCTACTAAAAATGCAAGAACATTTCCATGAGTACGGATTGTCCTTCTTAGTACTTGGAATAAATTCCAAGTTGGGCATTTGTACTTTAAATTGCAACTTCTTTAGTAATATAAATTGTTAGGAAGTGTTAATTGCTGCTAATTCATGTCAGTAATGCTAATTATTCTGCCTTTGTCTCTACACGTATTGATACAAGCTTATGTCAATAATTTGTGCATAATTTCTTGACGCATACTGTTCAGACAGCAATGCAAGAATCCAGTTATCCTCTCTACACCATTTAAAATATATTTCATTTTGTACTGATTTAGCTAAAACTTAATATTCCATGAAAAGTTGGTTGGTTTGGGTCTGCCCCCTCCAAGTACATAATAGGTTACATATGTACTAAATAAAGGATTCAGTCTAGTTTTACTAATTGTAGAGTGTTAAGTATTACAAGCACTAACTCTTGTCACTGACACAAGATTATCTCAGATTTGAGAGAAGTAGTAACTTTCACAGCCTCTGCAGCCACACCATTGTATTACTATTACTCCAGTTACACAGAGTTAAGAGATCCCTTGATTAGACTCGTTTTGAACTCAGACCATACCAACACAGTAAGAGGGAAAAGCCCACTTGCCTCCACATAGGTTTTTAAGGGTTTGGTTTTGGAGTCATACATGGACAGTTTGGTTACTTGCTTTTAGCATATACAAAACCAGATGTTTTTTACAACAAAATAAAATCAATAAGCTAGGTTCAAAATATTATTGGACATAATATAACATACGTGTTTCCTCTGAACGAAGCACGTTTGCCTTTGCTTCAGAAGGTTCTGTGGAACTGCTACTGACATGTGAGAGGAGTGTAACAGCTTTCACTAACTTGGCAGGCAGCCGTTCTTTTAGCTGACTCAATGTGACTGTGCCTTTGGAATGCTACAGGCCCAACTGGAGCGTCTGGCTGCAATCTGTTCAAGGTTTCACAGCACGCGGTCCAGACTTTGAGCACTACAAAGACAGGTTCTGCTCTCATCTTTAACCTACATCTACTATAGTTTTGTTGCAACTTTCCTTATAAATATGTATGATAAATAAACAACAGGTCCTGAAAATGGTAGTGTCAGTCAGCGGACACATCTTACAGGCGTTCCTGTAATCTTGAAATGCCTGTGAAGACTACTGCAGAAATGAAATCTGCTGTTTTGAAGTACTGGATAATGTCAGTGACAAGATTTCTGGCTATGCTAATGGGAACATTTTATAAGCATATACTAAAAAACCCTCCGCAGTAGCTATCAATACACATTATTCAACTGTAGACTTATAGTTTGTTATTTATTGCAGTATTTAAAGTATACTTCTTGCCATGGATCTGTATCATTTTGTATTAAATGACACCCAGCTACCAGCTCTGATAAACTGCAATAACAAATACAGAGGTATCCAGAGGCTTTGTACACTCATCTTCAAAGGGATGAAACGACATAGGCAAGAACACACTGGTCTTATGGGCAGTTTCTTCATGGTTTTGCTCACCTAACTGGGTTTCTCTGCTCTATGTGGACAACTCAGGTACTCCCTGCAATCTGGGACTGGCTTGACATTCAGTCAACAGAAGTGATGTGAAATCCAACTAGAAAAAATTAGTTTAGTAGATCACCAGTGAGATAACACCTCTTCAGGAAGCAGTGGACATGTATGTACAAGATGAACTTCTACAAGTAAGAATTGTTTCTGGGATCCAAGCTTGAGCCATAACTTAATAGAATGTGCTTGTGCATGGTGAACGTATGCTTCACAAAGTAAGTTTTGGGGATGCACCA
The DNA here is from genome assembly GCF_000696875.1 of Nestor notabilis. Lineage (NCBI taxonomy): Eukaryota > Metazoa > Chordata > Aves > Psittaciformes > Psittacidae > Nestor > Nestor notabilis. The sequence goes on from NW_009939980.1 coordinate 19,227, forward strand.
GATTGGTGAGACCCAGTGTGAGTGAAACGTTTTAACAACTAGTCAGAAAATGTTTGTGTGACTGGCTATAAACATCTATTGCTATAGCTCACTTGCTAGGGCTGGGAGTGAAAAAAATCAAGCTTCAGCTTTCTTTATTTACAATATTCAATTAATACAGCTTAAGAAATCCACACATTGTCAACCAACTTATTTCCCACATCCTACACAAATTTCTGTGTCAATGGAAAGACATCTTCAAGGTACTGACCTTAGAGAAACAGAAAGAATTCTCTCCACCTCCATCCTTCGCTTTAAGACTTCCTTCACTTGGCCTTTCTCTGGACCCTGCTTTATCTTTTCACGCCCAATCAGGTATATGCATTTTGGAGTGAGGACAAGGTCTCGCTTCACACTCTGAAACACAAAATTGTTTGAAAATACACAGCATGATCGATGCGCTACTGTTGTGATGCTGTTCCAAAGATATATGATGTACTGTGATTTGGGCAATGCTGTTGGCATTTGGTTCAAGTGATGGGATTAATGACACAACCTCAGAGTCAGACTGCACCAGACAGTAGCTTTGTTCCCCATTTCCTAACTAATGTAGTTTTCTGTCCAGCAAGTCCTATAAAGCCTTCACCCTGGGACAAAAGGTTTGACAATGGCAGTGTTCCAGTCACAAGGGTGTAGCTGCTTCCACGTATGTCTTTTAAGTCAAAGACAATTTTTCAAGCTGGAATCCTAGATGGTACGACACTAACATGACGGAGTTTCTGTTAAAGGATGGCAGAGCTATCTGCAACTCTTTAATGAACTAATCATTAGTGGGTGTTGCTCACAAACCTACTTTAAACCGTCTGTCGTATTTCGTTACAGTGTCTGCAAAATCAATCTTCTCTCGTTTGCCTACAAACTGGCGTAGCTCCGGATGGTCCTCCATGCCTATGTAATCTCCCACAAAATTCCTGTTAATGCTGTTCCGTCTTCTCTCTTTCTTGTTCAGCAACAGATCTGATGCTTAAATACCAAAAATAAACATTGATTAATAATATTTACTGAATTTTCTAAACTCAGGATCTGAAAGAGCTAACTGTTCAAGCAGAACGTTTTGGGAAGAAGTCACAACCAAACTGTTTGTAATATGGAAAAAAACAGTGAAGCACTATTACCAATCTTCTATATAATGATGCATGTGATTATTAAATCCATTCCTAATGAAATACACCATTAGCAAGCTCAGCAGTTCTGGTGAATCAGGAGCACTTCTGGAACTACAGAATTTCTCGCTGCTGGAAATTAAAACTAGCTCTCCCAAACCCAGAATGTTAATTCACATAACCCAGGTCACATGCAATTAAGCATTACAGTCCTCTGATTAATCTGTATCATCTAAGTCCTGTATAACTGTGGGAACATCTTTTTCACTTCCCTGGGAACATGTCTGATCAATGTCCTACTCAGTCTGGCTTTGCTTTGAGAGCAAAACACTGGGTAGTCCAAGAAATCCATGCATGCAGAGCAGCCAACCTCTTCAGTGGTATCTTTGGGGTCCAACACTTTGCAGTCATTCCTAGACAGTCATCTGCAATGCCATGGTTAGCTTTATACAGAGGGAGATATTTCCTTCGTCTCTTGTGGCACTCTTTCCTATAACCATGTGTGAAATACCTGTCATCAGGAGTTATGACCTACCTTCTTCTCTCATCTGTACGTATTTTTTTCTGGCCACATACTTCCTCCATGCCTTCTGGATGGCTCTGGCATACCCATCGTACTTCCTCTCTCTCATCTCTTCTAACAAAAATAGCTGTACAAAGAAACAGTAGGCTGGGTCAAACATTTAATGTAAGAAGGGCAAGAAAAAGCTGTATTTTACTTTCAACAACCTTCCAGTGCATTCCACTCTAGATCCAAGCTGGTGCCTCTACCACAACTACGGATTCTGAGATCAGAACGTTAAGGTAACTTTTTCTGAACAAAATCTCTAATGCTTGACTAGTTCTGGCTTTTACCAGTCTATCCATTCATCCTGATACCCAGTGATGAAAGAAGAGGAATAGGGCTTCTCCCTGGAATATTCTACTGGTACAACTTGAGGTTCTCCTCTGGGCCTCCATTCAGCCTCCATCTTCTCATTCTCCCATTCTCATTCACATTTCTCTTGTTAGAACGTTACCATGTCTCTGGGAATCTGTGCAATCTGTAACACAACACACTGTATTCACATGCAACTTCCTTCCCTGTCTGAATTTCATACTCATGTCCATTGGCTCCATTCTTTCCCAACAATGAAGTTTGTCAGCTGGCTTCAGGATTTACAACTGTGATCCTAAATTTCAGTATGACAGAATAAGATTTTTGGGTCCAAAATGTTATCAGAATTCAAGAGAAAATGCTGATGTATCAAAACAGAAACGGAAGGTGCATCCCCTTTTGAGAATTTCCCTGGTCAACTAAAATGCATGTAAATTTAACACACTAGAACAACTTCTATAGCCTTTTGCTTACTTTAAGTTTAGTTCAATGTTTTCTTGTCTCACCAGCACAAGCATTAGGCTAACAATTACAGTACTAAATCAGACCACTGAAATGACTGTTACTAATTATTTCCCTCTACTGTGTTCTCTATTCATAAGGACTTTTCTTCTGGCTTTCAAGAGACAAGATTAGTCAAACCAGGTATATCAAGAAGCAAACCTGGCCATTGGGATCCCTTTTTTAATTTGCTGCCCTAAGCCATGCAAATCTAGAAAAATACTGTTGTTCACATTGATCTTAAAGAGGAAACTCGATCTAGTGCCAGCCGTTTCCGCAGAACCTCGCTTACTCGGTACAGTTATTTATTCAGGTGTTTAATGGAATGTAAACAACGAAGCCTCCTTTCTGCCACCCATAAAACCTTACTTCACAGTTGGCAACTCTCCATCTACAGCAAACTTATTAAAAGAACCTCTTCACAAACACTCAAGCTCTAGATGGGGTTTCAGCACACAGGCCTCCTGATACAAAAGCCTCCTCAGCTTCAGCAATGGCATGATCAAGCCCTTGTGCAATTCAGGTTACAGTAACAATATCGATGTCATCTCTTGTGAGTACTCACCATATATTTCTCTAACAATAATACTATAATTGCAAAATCTCAATGCCAAGTAGTCTTATCACCTGCAGCTTTAAGGAAGTTCAATGGAAACACTTAAAATGTGGTTCTTAAGTTATAAAAACACTGCATGAACCCTTTCCTAAAATGTATTATAAATCCTCCCCTCATGCTTCCAAGCAAAACACGTATTTTTTCATCTGATTAACCAGAATAGGTGAAACAGCACCAGGTGCTCTCTGGTGCTAGAAGAAATTTCATTTACCATCTAAAAGATGAGTTTTCTCCCAAGGAACATAACTTTAGCAATGTGAGAGATGATTGTCTTTGATACGAGAAGATATAAAGCTTTAGAATAATTCAGCTCATACTAATTCTTTTCAACTTAAAATGAAAAAGGCCCAGACTATTTTTAGTACTTGCTTAAAAATGGATTTCATGGCTTTTCAGAAAATAATTTTTAAAGAAACCACACACAGTAAATTAAAACTTAATTTAAATTAAACCAATAATGCAACCCAAAAACGTTTTATTATTTCGCATCAAGCTCATGTTGTCTTAACCTGCAATACAGGCCACCAGTAGAACTTGCAGGTACACCATTAAATGGCATACACATGCAACCAGGACTTAGCATTACAAAAATGCATTAGAATGGGAATGTGCATCCACCAGAATATTTATTTCTCTTGGAAACAACCTAGTAGCATATGATGTTGGTTGATGAATGTTTTGGTCATTTCAGAGTGAAGGGGAACTAGATCCATCAATCCTCTGTGAGCACTTGCCATCTGGCTACTCAACAGAAGACAAAACACCAGCAAATGAGTTAATTCCTTTCTTTGAAGAAACAAAACAAAACCAAACAAACAAACAAAAAAATCCCAAAAAACCCCACCCCACCAAAACAAAGCAAAAAACCCGAACAAACCACAAAAAAACCCCAAGAGTAAGACCCACCCCATTTGTGGAGATAACGTGGCTGAAAATTTGTGCTCTTACAAAGGGCAAACACGCCAAGCTTAGCATGTTTTAGCAGCCAGGAAAGGAAGTTACAATTTATTTCATAAAACTGAAAACAAAAACACTTTAAAATTTTGGATTGCTTTAACCATAAAGTAGCATAACATTGAGAAACCAGCCATCACACTGATTAGTTTAGTTTCTCCCCTTGTTTATCTCCTAAGCTGAGACTGTATTTCGTTCATAATTAAGTGCAATAAATGGCATGGATGCAAAGTATTTTCACAGTGAAAACAAGAAAATCAGGTTTGCTACAGTGTGAAATAATGAACACCAGGCTGGAAGATGTTGCTTAAATTACTAATTCTGGTTCCTTATAATTACAAGCAGCTAAGTTGTCTGTATTAATTCAAATAGATACTTGACCAGAACGTGTACTTGCCACCACCCTGAAATAAACTGCAGGTCATCAGTAAAGGACTAGAAGTCACAACTGTAATGTCACAAGAAGAGATACCAAAGACATCCGCTAATGTCCAAGGCTATCATGCTGACTTTGCTAGAGAGAGCTCCACAATTATCTTACGAAATTAATCATGGCCTGTGCTACAGAGGAAAGCAGATAAAGCTCACAACTCCTCTAATGGCTACCTAAGGTGTTGCTTGCAATGACTAAGTAGGATTAATCCTATACTAGAATGTCCTGCTCTGCCAACATGCACCTACGTATTCTAATAACCTACCTCTTGAACACTACATGCTCTATCACGTAAACCTGTCTCTCGGACAGCCTTCTGTCTTCTCATTTTACTTTCCTAGGTAAAGCCCCGTTCTTCCTGAACAGAGGTGATACTATCTTACCCTATTTATGGTAGAAATGACACAATTTCTGTTACGCCTTGGAGAAGCTTTATTGTTTTCCCTTTAACAGATACGTTCTATGTGATTTGGCACAGCAGTGTTGCTGCCCGAATTGCTGTTGCTCTACACAGCAAAAGAATACATTTCTGGAAAAGAAAATTATGGCAGTAGGAGAGTTCTGGTTTTATTTTGATATGTAACTTCAGGTAAAGCACCAAGAAACCACCTAATGCTAGACTGCAAGGTGTGCTATACAAACCAAGCCTGACTGCTTCTGATAAACAAGGAACACATGATGGCGAGTAAAGCATAGTTTCTCCTCGACAGTTTTCCTGAACAGTGATGTAAGAAAACTTTTCTTGAGCAGATTTTGTGCAAGTTGGCAGTCACAGGATAAAACCAGCCTTATGACGCCTCGAACGTTCTCTCTGAATGGGATTCCAAGTTGTTGCCATCCCGGAGCACTGATCTAAACAACGATGCGTAACACATCCTTACTTCACTGGGGGCTGTTCTATTTTCATCACAGTTCTTGTACTGAGGACCTATATTCTTGAGCTAACGGTCATGGGGATTCTTCCACGCCACGATATTCCTGACAGAATGTCACCATGTGCAACCTGACACCAAAGCATCTTCCTATCCCATTGCCTCCTCTTGATGCATTTAAAGCTGTTTGCATTCGTTTAAAAACCACGCAGGGGCCTCACGTACTGTACCAGTTATGGAAGGACCCAGAATCCCTCTACAACCTTGAGGCACCTGTGACAGACTGGCTCGGCTTGACTTAAGTTTCTCCCACCTTAGCAGGTATCGTGCTCAGCTTTGGAGTGGGCAGGCCTTTTATTTCAGCAGAAGAGTTTCATATTTTAAAGATTCAGGTTCTGCCACACTTACGGACTCCGGAGCTTTGATGAAGACTTTGGATTTCCCAAGCTGGTATTGGTCAGGATCCATGTTGACTGACTGAAGCAGGTGAAGAACTCCTTGTTTCTCATCTCCTTTCCAGGAAGGCCAAGTTGCCTTGGTCAGAATGGCGTACCTTAACCACCAAGGAGAAGAGATTAAAACCTGACATCGAACAGCAGCAGAATACCACTGACTTTGTCAGTATTACCCTGGGGGTAGGGTTGACAATTTTGCCAGGACTTACAGAAGCCTGGAGTGTGGGAAGATGTATGGTATTAAGATGTTACTTGTTCAGCAAGACCAAACAAGTGCCATGAGAAGACAACAGTATTCAGAAGTCTCCCATTTCCAGATGCCAAGTTACTATTTGGTAACTGCAGTAGTTACCAAGCTATTGCAGTTACCAAATAGTAACTACTACTAGAAAGTTCTGCTGTGATCTCCATAAGTCCATGGCAAGGTTATTTACTAGCAATGACTTATGATCCAGATTTAAGTACCTACATCACTGCTATTCTGGATTCGTTCCCAAGCATGTGGCAGATTTCCCACTCAAGCCTTCTCTGTCTTATTCTTACGAAGTCCTTTTTTGTTTCTAAGTAAGTTTCCAGCTCATGCTCCTACCACCTGTTCAAGAGCTGGTCTGTATTTAGCAAGGAGACACTCTTGGGTTTATCCCTGAAACCCTTTGGCTTGGCCTCAGGTGCAAGAGCAAAGATATAGTGATGCTGGTGCTACCTAGAGGGAACACTGGGAACTGACCACACGAAGGGTATGAGGAGGAGGCAGGGAAGTGCTGTGACAATGTCTTTGATAGGTAGTCTTCTGTCTCATGGCATTTTCTTTCAGCCTTGAAACTGAGGTGGATGCCAGGCTGCAGCCCGTTTTGAAATGTCCACCTTTTCAGGCTTAACCTGGGCTTTTGGAACTGCCAGGTTGGAATTGCAAAGCTGCCTTGTTCCACTGCCTGCCACGGAGCACTGATGAACTTCAGCTGCCTCATTTGCCTACAATAATTAACTTCTCTAGCAGCAGCTATTTAGATTCTTTAGACAATGAGAATGAAGAACAGCTAAATATGCTGTAACAAATTTCTCCCCCATATCTTTCATGTTGATGTTTTTTTAATGCCTTAAGCATACTTGAGTTATGTAAATTAAATCATGCTTATTAGTAAAACTATTCAACTGATGAAAAAAGTTATGAAGTATGGGGTTCAGTTTATTGTAATTTCCAAGTTCTTGTTCTTAAGAACACTGAGGCAGCTCCTAACATAATATTCTCAAAAATCACAAAAGAAATTGTCAGAAAATTCATTAAGGCAATGTTCATTAGTCATTCTTGTCACATCTAAAATGTTATCTACCCAGAAAGCACAAAGTGTCATGCAGCTTAAATAACAATACCATGCAACAAAAAATACCAAACAATTAAAAAGGAACATATCACAAAACCCAAACACCTCTGAATAACAACTATATGAAAAGACAAAGCTAACTTATGAATAATTCAGTAGGATTCAAAAGGGTCTCCTGATGTTACTGTGTTCAGATCTGGTTTTAGTTAAGAAATGCTCAGGTACTGTGCATGGTGGTGTAACAAAGTAGCTCTTACACCATCTCAAATGCAGAAGCATACTACAGATCTGTTTACAGACAACGTGTGCACTTACACATTTATATAATTTATCAATGTTACCTGATAAATAGATGCAGTCTAGTAAAGAGTTCTAAGTTAAAGTAACTCCCAGCTTATTTACTTAACAGCTTTATGTGCAGGTTCACCATGTACTGCCAACAGCATAGTTGTATAGGTGGTTCTAAGCAAGTCTGAATTTAAAGAAGCTGATGTTGTGAAAGGCATTTGAAACTGCTACCTTCCACACAACAGAATGTGACATTACCTTTCAGCATGTTACAAATTCATTCCTACATCTTCTGAGCCATGAAGGAGGGCACAGGGAAAAACATGACTTAAGACCTTTTAATACAGGAAAGCTATCAAATACATAATAAGAATAGATTTGAAAGTCTCATTTTTCATAAGCTCTAACTTCATACATTTACTCGTGTGACAAGACTACAGGGCAGAAGACAAAACGTTCTACAACATGCACCAATGGAGCATTTCACAATGCTGTACTGTGGCAATTCTCTCATTGTTCACTGCTGCTCAGAAGTAGCACTTCCATGTACTTGTGCCTGCTTCCCGTTAAACTGGTCATGCCACTACCCATGTCTCTAGGTTTTTCAAGCCTGTGCAATGTGTCCTTGCAGAGGATTTCAGCACCACTACTAAACGTGTTCCTAAAATGCTTCTGAGAATTTTAAATCGTGACTGCCCCCCCAAAATTATCTGTGGTAAATTCACAGTGAGCAGTTAGGTCCTATTGTCTAAATATGGGAGTATGGAGTTCAGCTTTCAGATTGGTTATGCTTGAAACACATAGGCCTTTTCAGTGACTGGGGCTTTTTGCATGCAAATGTAAATTTTGTACATAAAAGTCTATTCAGCCCAGAAACCTCCACTTCTATGGAGCTGCCAAGGAACGCCCAATGAAAACAAGTGTACAAGCATGCATTTCCTGTCCATCCCATGCCTCAGCCCACTTTTACTCACACTCACTCAGGGTGTCAGAATAGAGCTTGTTCTGGATGCTAGGGAACTGTGAATGGAAAGGTTGCAGGAAGAGTTTTATTCATAAAAATGTTAAATTTAACAAGACTAATTTGAAACAAATGGATGAATTAGATAAAGAATGGGTTCAGCTGCCTGTAGACCTCTGTGTATGAAGCGAAGTACAGAAATCTATTCACCGTACTAAAGTACCATATAGCTTTCCTTTGTGCAGACCTCTTGGGTGGATTTCTAGACCTGCACAGCCCTCACCATCAGTGTTCAACCGTGGAAGCTAGATTTAATACACATTATCCTGTCTCAGGAACAGTATGTGTGAAATATGAACATGAACGTGCTCCAGGATGCATTATGTCTGGGCTTGAAGATCAGGAAAAAAAGGGATTTAAACTGTCCTCCTCATGATATAAACAACTATGCTGTAATACTTCTAAATGAGTATTACCTTACCTCTGCAAAAACTTCTTGAAAACACGCCTGTAGGCATAGCCAGCTCTTCTTACTCGAATATTTTCTTTCAGACCTAAGTATTCCACTTGGTGTTTTACCCTGTGGACAAAAACAGTGCAAGATTTACAATTCATTTTCTTTCACCATGCTTGTGGATTGAGGCATTCTTGAAAGTCGGTGTCATGTTCAAACACTACTGACTTCTAAAATGCATGCACAGGTGTATGAATCTGGTTTTGCACATTACCATGCACACTGCATGGTAAGAAAAATATTGAAGGCAGGTAGACTATTTATTACCGAAATAAATGCAGCAAGTTTACCTTAGCATTTTTTCCTAGTTTAACTTCCCATCTCCTAATTTATGTATAAATTTCTTAGCTAATATTATTACCCATAAAAGGCCAAGTAACTATTACCTATACAATTACACAGCTGGTATCCAAGGGCATGAAAAATTGTTTTATATTCTTTCATAGCAGGCTTCACCCATGTTTTACATAACTCAAACATCAACAGTAGCTCTCTTTTGGTTGTACTGGAGAAAGGATCAAATCTGATGGCTGGACAAAGCCCCAGATGATGCTTGTGGCACCTTGTAAAACAATGGTAATCCAATCAGTAGTTCAGAACTGACAAGGATGCTAATCTTGATGACTGTGATAACATACAAAGACTTCTCTAAATGAAGAGCATCCATCCTGCTTCTCTGGGCAATGAGTTAGAAGCAGCAACAAGGAACATGAGGCCGCAACTCTCGGATCACTACCCAGAAGAAAATGGGCAGTGGTTAGGTAAAACGTAATCTTGGCAGGGGGCAGCACGACCAGTGGCTCAAGAGAACAGAGACTGAGAATGGTGCCTGATTAGCATGAGAGGCCAGAGGAACTTTTAACCAATACGTGGTGGAATACTAATTAATGAACAAATTATGTAACTCCCAACCAATGGACATTGATTTGGGTTTTTGTCAAAATGCATAAATAGCTTAAAGTTACAATCATCAGTGTGCTTGATTTGTGGAGACTCCCACCGAGAACCCTGCACAGAATAAGCAATGTCTCCTTTCTAAACAAGACCCTTTGTCTCTGTTTAGGAAGCCCCAAAATGGCAACACGGATGCCAAACTTTCAGGACACAAAGAATCGGAAAGAAGACAGCGAGGCCAGTACAGTCAGGAAAAGCTAGCATTCCCCCTCACTTCACCATGCTGCAAAGGAAGGATTTGAGGAGAGGCAAAGGACTGGCTGAAGCATGTCTGGTAAGCTTGATCATGGCATACTGTAACTGCACACAAGAACGGAGCTGGTACCTGTCCCATAGAAAATGTTAATGGCTGTGGAGAGACTTTGCTGCACATGGAACTGAAACACCATTATCCCAAAGCCATTTCAGTTCTCTCATGTAAAACAGATTCACTTCGGTTCTGAACGGGGAACAAGTACGTCCCCCCATGAATCTCAAAGCAGAAAAACAGCAAAGGAAAAAAGCTGCCTTTTGGTACCTATTCCTCTTTCTAGAGCTGCAGTACATTATTTTATGTTCCTTCCTACATAACCCGCTAGTTACAACTAGGAATTTAATGCTTGGAAATTTGATTTGAAGAATTTCAGTTCGCTTCCTTAATGTATGACTCTTGCTGTTTGCATTTCTTTAATTTCCTCATGTAAGTCATGGCTGGAAGAGGCAGTGCCTGTTTTTAACACAGAAATGTGTTCAGGGGCTTCTGTTGCTGTTCTTTTATAGGGCAACTTACAGAAGCTTTAGCTTTCAGTCAGAAATACAGGAATTGTTAAGATTTTAGTCCTGCAAGTTTAACAGACAGTATGTTAAAGAGCACTTCTTTACATATAATCAAAAGAAGTGAGCCTGTAAGGAGCTGTTTCTCTTTTCTGCTTGCTTTTTCTCTAACTTAATGAAAGATTTTTCAAATTAAAGAATGATAGAAAGGGTTTGGGTTGAAATGAACCTTGAAGATCGTCTAGTTCCACCCTGCTCAGAATGCGCAGGGACACCTGAAAAACTGTTGATTCAATGCTATTTCTGTGCTATTTTTGAGATGTTAAATTTCAATGTAAAGTGCATTTCCCATTGATTTTTTTTTTTTTGGTCGAGACATTCTTTTCACATGATTCATAGCACAGAGGAAAAAATCTTTAGAAATCCCATGCTACAAATGACAGAAGCCCTTCAGCTAATACTTCTTTTTAAAGAACACTTTGAGAGGAATTTTACTAAACCATGAGTGATACTGCTCTTTTAGCTTATAATAGAGAATACTGCATGTTTTAATCTTGCCGTGTTCAAGGAATAAAGTATTTTGTACCCACTCCAAGAATTCTGGTACAGTAGAAAGCTGGTGGGCAAAAATACATTTTCCTGTTTATAGCCTTCCCTTCTGTTCACATCTGGAATAATGCACTGGAGAAACAGTATAACTCCCATTTTCTTACTGTCCTGCCAGTATTAGTGTCCAGCAACAGAGAATTTGAGACGCTTTTCTGTTTTTTTCCCTTTTCTTTCTGAGAAAAGGCACAGTGAAAATCTCCCTCCAGGCATCAACCTCAAGCAGGTCAGGGTCTGGGAATTCAGCTAATGCAGCAATTTTGAATTCAAGTCCAAATGGCTGTGCCAGGACCTGAACAAAAACACATTTCAAGAACACCCCAATTTTTGGAATAACTAAGGTATTATACAAGGTTTAGATATTACACAAGGTCTATGTTTCAGTGGTACAAAGCTGGAGTGACACGGTTTCTGCAAGCATGAAGGAAGACAGGCTTTGTGTAGGGCTTTTTTCCCTTTTCCAGTAGTATTTTCACAGTCTAGTTACATGTTACTAATGAGCAGACTAGATACACTACTCCAGTCACACTGTTTGATACAGCATTACGTGATCACAGAACAAACCAAAAAACCCCTAAACCAACCTTCAGCAAAACATCACATTTTGTATTTCCCTCCGCACAGAACTTTCTCACAGTAAAATCACAACACAACAAAATTAAGCTTGTGTTGCCATATGCACATCAATTTCTTTTCCCCAGATAGGTCACTAATAAATGTATCCTAGGTGAGGTCCTAGTATACTACAGGGGAAATCATAGTTTGAAATGGGAGAGAATGTTAGGATTTTGAAACAGGGATGAAGGGTTGCCATTGTAAGAACAACTTCCCTTTGTGTCCGAGTTTGATAGCGTATAATCCTTTGTGTTTCACTTTGCAAATGCAGCAGCTACTGATAACTAGTATCATCCTCATTATGGGAATACAAGAAGAAATCTTGCCCACTTTTGCTCCAAAAGGAACCTCCTGAAAGCAGGCCTTTTCTCTGGACTAGGTTATTGTTTGCTTCTTTCATTGGTTTCCTAGCAACACCTTCCACAATAATAGGCCTCTTTTCCAATATGTAAATGATCGATTTTAAAAGCCCCTCAATTTCCAGTTAGAAGTTTTAGGCACACTTTTTTCCAGGATCACTTACTTTCCTCCTCTGGTCCCCAGTGTCAGTGGAAAACTAAATGCTGCACAGTAGAATTTTCAGGAGTGGAAAGGCAAGAGGAGAGAAAGAAGCCAAAACCTAAAGGACACTTTCAAGTGCGGTCCCAATTGTGGCTTCTGTAAGTGCTCTACATCTGCATGTAATTGTGCTCGTCTGCATGCCAAATGGCAGGAAGTGAATTCCGGTGTGGTGTTGATATGGTCAAGAATGCTTTTCATCAGACTTTGCAAGTTGTTTCACCGTGATAAAAATAACCATGTGCTTTATCAGCACTTTTACCAATACACAAAGTATATTGTAATATAAAAGTTACCTATATTAGAACCTTGCATAGTATAGATACTGTACTGATTGCCTTCTTTCAAATAGAAAAATGCTATAAAGCATCACATAAAGATGCCTCAAAACAGATGTGACTGATAAACCAAAATGGTAATTTACACATCTATTTAATGTCTATATAACCACCTGATACAATATTCCAAAGACCTCTCTTTGAAGAGTTGGCTAAGGAAACTTAAAAGTCCCGAAGAGAAAAAAAGAGGCTTCTGCATTGTTGGCTATAGAGACTTCTTGGTAAGTTTGAAACAATAAAAGCAGGCAAGGACATCCTGCTGGCTCTTTAGCTACCTAACAGAAACTGTTCTCAAAGCATAAAGCAGAAGTTAGAATGGATGTATAATGCTTTTGGTGTGGAAATTCTACACAGAAAACTTGAGTCTTTAATATACTGGTTGTGTTCCTGTTATGCAAATGGTGATTATTCATAACTGCCACGAGAAAAAGCTCAGAACTGCACATACTAAGTGCTGATTTAGACCAAGTGACCACAGCTTATCTTCAGGGTTCAGGAGAGGTCATGCCAGATTTAATTTCTGAAGGTTTTAAGAGTATCTACTTCAGTTTATCTGTAGGCTGAATGACTACAAACTATGAGTTTTGGAGGCTATTTTTGACTATTAGCACTGTTCCTCATCATATACTCTGTTTATCCATACCTGCTCTCCTCCCAGTCTCGAGACTTCTTTGTTTCATTCGGTTTGATGCAGCGGATGTAATGGGGTGTACACTTCATCAGGGTGCCAACAAGGTCATTTGCTTGTTTCTGTAAAATTGAAGAAAAACAATAGGATTTGAGCTGAACAGGGTAAATCCTGTGAGAGAATTCTAAACATTATCAGCCATCTGCTGATGATTCAGTTGACTTTGGTCTTTCCCCAGAACAACTGAAGTGTCTTGAGATAACGTGCACTTTGTGAGAAATACACCACTAAACGGAAGGTACCGGTATCTCCAGCTTTGTAAACACATTTAAACTGTTTCATAAAAATATGGAGTGTCTCAGGTGAACTTGACTGTCAGGGTGAAATATATGGGAAGAGGCTGATGAAGTAGCATTTTCCTAAGTCTGCAAGTGTGTAATATAAGCATATATTTTATGACTGGTCTCAAAAAAGATGCTCGCCTTCTAACACTTGCTGCCTCAGTCAAGGCACGTTACGGTCCGTAGAAAGACTTCTGTTGACTTCGGTGGGTGTTGGATTAGGTCCTGCTGCATTTCTGCACTATAAAGAGACCAGTTATCTGTAGTTAATTGTAGGACATGAAGTGGCTGAGTGAAGGGGCTCATTCATTATGCACATGCAAGTAGTATTATCGCTCCCATCAATCGCTCATTTGGAAAATTCACTGCTGTAGAATGCAGCTGAACTAAACATTTAATGAACAGTGGTGCTGGGCAAAACAGGATTTTAATAGCTGAAACAATGCAATCGAGATACTCCTGATCGTCTCTACAAATGTCTGGACAGTAAAAAACCAGCAAAGACTACTTCTTTTTTTTAAGTCCCCATACACAACGTCCCCCCCCATCTATGCACATATTAACACAGCAAAACTACACATACTTTGATTTTACTGCCCGCAGTGGTAGGACGGCCCTTCTTGTCCACTTGAAGATTTTCAGGGAAAAGAGCCTTTATAAAAGGCCTAAGAAAGAATTAATAAAAATAGTGTTGGCATGGAAAGACAATTCAATGCAGGAATGTTAAGGAATACGCTGTAAAAGTTGATAGTTGAGCAGAATATAAATAGCTGTTTCTATTAAACTTGAGTTGTATCAAATCTATTTTAAGATTAGTATTTCCCATGAGCTTCATTCCTCACAGAGATCTACTGCTATTTTAGTGAGCCTTAGAAGACATGATACCAGACTTCCAGACTCAAAGAAACACACACTTCTTAAAAAGTAAGCCTCAATTAATTAAAACACATAACAAAAAAATGTCATTTTATCTGTTACAACAGTGCCTGCCCCGAGAGTGCAAATCACTGATGGCCTTGTTTGAGGCCCAAACAAATGGCTGCCATTATACCCTTTGATTCTGACACTGCAGTACCTTACTTACTCAGGTTTGCAGAAAACAAAGGTCAATATAATGCAAGTGATACTGTTCTCCTGCAGTGATGTTTTATTTCCACTTTTATACAAATGAGTTCACAAGTTGTGAAGTAGAGAATTCAGGCCCTCTGCACCCATCTGAACTAGCACATTATTCCTAGCTTTAAGCAAGTTTTGCTTACGTACAAATCACTGCTCTGCATGAGTTCAATCAAGTCCATGAAAAGAACATCCCGATTTCTCTCGCAGAATCCATCCATATCATAAGATACCTGGGCCAAGGTGGAAATTGAGTGTTTGTGGTAAGTTGAGAACCCAATAATTAAAGAAAATTTAAATTCTGTCCTCATCAGTAGCTGTTCCAACTCTTGGTTAGTCTGGTATAACTTAAAGATACTACAATGATCACTACCTCCTTGCATATATTATTAGATAACTCACAACAACCATAGAAGGAATTTCATCCATGTATTTCAATTCAGTAAGAAAGACTGTTATGGAGCTAGTAAACGGAATCTGACCCCAGATTAAAGACTTAAAGTCAATTTAATACTGAATTTTATTGAATGAAAACTTTTGCATAAGGCTTTACCTTTACTAACTGCAGGAAATCGTGAATAGTCTGAGAAATATACTCAAAGAAGACAGAACTGTACATTAGGTTCCCAGTTTTATTAGTATATCATCACCTAAGGATCATTTTTCTATCTGAATTCTTTAAATTTACTGCTATTATAACCAACAATTAAGATTACAATTATGTAAAATACTACGGGCATTTATTTATTACATTTAAGTTTGGTATGTTTGATAGCAACAAGGCCCAGACTCAACTCTCCTAAGGAAGGGACATGTGTTAGGGCACATTTGTTCTGAGCTCCCTACATTGTCCTACATTGAGGACACTGTCTCCTGACATAAACTGGCTACTGAAAATCAAAACAGCCCTTTACAGGGCTTCCCCCTTCCCTTCATTGCTGTTCTTTTTCTTTATAAATACATTAAGCAGAATTCAGTGATGATTTTCAACATTACCTTTCCAGCATAATGATGAATGATAAATCCCTGGTTCCAGCTGTTGAAATGTTCATGAGTCCCGATCTGCATCTGGAGTTTTTGAAGCAGTGTTTGGTCAGCTCCTTCTCCCACTGCATGCATTGTGGCACACACATCATCTAAAATGCTCATAATCCCTGGGGGATTCTAATGCATTGGAGGGTAACAAAAATGGCAAAAGAAGTGAGGAAAAGAATTATGATGCCAGTTTTTTTCCCCTGAAAACAGAAAAATACCTTTGCTACAAAAACACTAGAGCAAAGCCACAGCAGGAAGAATTCCTCCCGTCAGTAGAGTTCATAGTAGACACTGATTTGCGTGCACAAGTGTGCAGTTTGAGAGATGCCACTTCATGTAATCATAGTGACAGTGGGAAATCAATGATTGCTGTTAAAACAAAACAAGAAACACACACCCTTTCCCAATGCCCAACATTTGGTTTAGGTTTTCATTCCCTCACAAAGCAATCTTCTTTCTTGTTTCACAAAAAAATAGGCCTGTGTCTAAGTATTTAAACTCGAATGCTGTAGTGTGACCAACTCAAGAGCTAACTATCTACAACTGTGATATAAATCTTATCTTCCTAGTTATCCTAATACATATAGGAGATGGGCTAAATCTGATGGGCATTTAAGTACAAGTTACTATAGTTCTTTGAACTACTATTAAAATTACCTGGCTTTCATGAGGACAAAGAACTAGATGAAAAACAACCTACTTTTGTTCTAAAGACAATATTTGTTGTCACCCTGAGTCAGAACATAAAGACTTTATGTGGAGCAAAGACACAAATTTCTTCTATCTACAGCACTTCCTCATGTTCCCTCTTCGCTTGTTTCTGCTTAATTTGTGACAGTATCTCAGAGGAAGTGGGTATTGTAGCTTCCCCAAACAGAAATACATCACCCAGGGACACAAAGAGCTGTAGCTGATGTACAGTGCAATATGTCATGAAGTTCATGATAAATTTAGGTAGATAAAATTTTAATTTTTATCACTATATTTTTAGTCACACATCAATCACGCTATCTTATGGGTCTCTTTTTGGTCAGTATCTTAGATAACATACACCTTAGATGACATATATCTTAGCGTTCTTGTAAGACATCTTATGTAAGATTTATATATAGGCTTAGTATGACTCAGTAACTGAACAACAGTATTTGCATTTTGCCTATGAACGTTCTTGACAGCAAAGCAGTTGCCCAAATACTTTAGAGAAAAATCTTATTGCTTTTTCCATCTGTTTAAGTACTTACCACTTTGTTCTCTATAAGGTCGCACACTATTTTGTTGTTAAAATAATCTATTGGTGTCCACCTGATTCCTTCTTGCACATATTCTTCCTGTTGAGTAAAACGACAGATGCAAATATTCCTTTGCACCACAGATGTAGCACTAGATTTACAATGCACTATGTATACACAAACTCTGCGCTATTCATGTTCAGAAGGCCTCATCAAATGT
>NW_009939981.1:0-275 GCF_000696875.1 Nestor notabilis
AGCCTTGAGCCAGAGTTCCCCGCCCCTTGCTGCTGCCTTGTATCCACCCTAAATCCATCCTCTTCCAAACGAAAGCTGCCAGCCTTTTCCCGTCTCCAATGATGAAAAACAGCCTTCCGTCATCGCTATCAGCCCCTCACACACTGAAGGGCTCCAGAAGGTCTTTTCCAGGCTCACCCATCCCACCTCTTCCAAGTTTTTCTCTGCAGGAGAGTCCTTCCAGGCCCTGGCTGCTCCCGTGGTTCCCTCTGGACCCGCTCCGGCAGGTCCAGCTC
>NW_009939981.1:368-1033 GCF_000696875.1 Nestor notabilis
GCTTGTGATTCCGCCCAGGGCATGAGGGGGTTGCTGGGCTCCAAGCACCCATTGATGGCTCATGTCCCATTTATCACCTCCAGGTGCTTCCCTGCAGGTTCCCACCATGGGGTTGCTCCTGCCATCACCATCAGCCTTGGAGCAGCCTCTGTGGCACTTGGGGAAACCCACCAGCAGGAAGGTCTGGAGAGCTTATATGGGATATGGAAAATCATGGAATGCCAGACTGGTTTGGGTTGAAGGGATCTTAAAGCTCATCCAGTTCCAACCCCCTGCCATGGGCAGGGACACCTTCCACTTGACCAGGTTGCTCCAAGCCCCTGTGTCCATCCTGGCCTTGAACACTGCCAGGGATGGGGCAGCCACAGCTTCTCTGGGCAACCTGTGCCAGCGCCTCGCGATCCTCACAGGGAAGAGCTTCTGCCTAAGAGCTCATCTCAATCTCCCCTCTGGCAGGTTAAAGCCATTCCGTCTCGTCCTGTCCCTACAGGCCCTTGTCCAAAGCCCCTCTCCTGGTTTCTTGTTGGCCCGCTATTACCCTTCCTACCCACCAGCACACTGGCACTTTCATGGAGAGGAGTTAAACTAGGTAGCTGCTTCCCATCCCTCTGTTTGCCCCCATATCCAGCTTCATTCTGCATGTCAGCCACCTCTGGGAACGGCAT
>NW_009939981.1:1044-4569 GCF_000696875.1 Nestor notabilis
TGCCTCTAAACCCGATTCCCAGTGACAGCTCTTTCCCCCGGACCTCGGGGTTTGGCACATTTCCCATGTGTGGCCACCCTGAGTCACGGCTCTGGGAAGTCCTCACCTTCCCCAGTCCAACCAGACTGGCCAGGCAGGAGCTGGTGACCCAGTTTCATGTGGCTACCATGACAATGGTGATGGCAGTTACAATGGTGGTTAATTACCATCCCCAAGAGCCAGCAGCACATTGGCCACCTTTCCCAGCTCCCCACAGGAGCCTGCTGCAGCCATGGCATGAATCTCCACTTGGAGATGCCAACAGGGGCCTTTGCCAGCAGCTGCCAAAACCTTTCACCACCACTACCAGGTCCCCATCTCCAGCAATGTGGAGTTTTTGAATGTGAGACCAGGACAAGCACCAGGAAGAGCCCATCTCCAACTGGATCTTCTCCGGGAGAGAGCTTGGTCCCTGCAGGTGTCCCCAGGAGAGCAGCGCAAGCTCTGGGATGCTGCTGTCACCCATCCTGGCTCTCTTGGGCAGTAGCAGCAGGGCTCAGGATGAGGAGGAGCAGCAGCACCAGTTGCCCTGGCAATACAAGATGTTCCCTTCTGGACCAGGACAATGTTTGGCAAGATTTGCTAAAAGATACTCCCCAGTGACACCACCACCCGTGTCACAGGGCTCGAGCCAGGTCGGTGCTGTCCCTGCTGGTACCCAGAGCTGGCCTAGGGACACGCATCCGGTGTGGGATGGACTGGGAAGCTGCAGGCATCCCACAACAGACCTGGCAGGGCTGCCAGCACCCATCCCTCTGGGGCGGCTGGGGACACAAGAGAGAGCTGGGGGCAGCCAGTGGCATCTACACACATGAAGAGACAGGGAGGGAGCTCCTGGGGAGGGACTTGCAGGCCTAGGAGGGTAAATGACTCCTTAGAGTTTAACTAGGGTTAAAAGCTATTTTGTTTATGATTTTGCTGCTTTTCCTAATACCATTACAACCTTCTCCATGGCAACCAGGTGGGACAGCTCAGACTTTGGTCCCAGACAGGGAGATTAGCTGCTGGAGCTGAAACCATGGGGGATCGGCTGGGGAGGTCCACACTGGCTGGGGCCACCAGGACACCTGTGGTGGGGTCCCAAACTGAGGTCCCCAAGGTGGCCATGGTGCTGCTGTACAGGCACAAGGTCCCGATGTGCAGGGCAGGCTCATGGTGATGCTTGAGGGACCAGCCGAGGGGTTCAAGCACCCCTGTCACAGTAGTGGGACATGTCTGGAGGAGATGCCCTCAAGAAGGTTTAAAGGTGGAAATGGGTCTAGCTCCTCCCTGCACCGCAACCACGCTGGGAAGGGATTTACTTATTGACCCTCTTTATTTTCCCTTTGAGCTCATTTGTTGTTTTTGCTGGAGAGGGCTGTTGGAGGCAGGGATGAACCCATTCCCAGCCGCAGGAAGGGCTGGTTTAAACTTCCCAAAGAGGTTGTGTGGGTTTTGGCTGGCTGGCCCATGCTGGTTCAGCTCTTTTCAGCTTCCAGATTGATTACACCTTGTGTCAATATGTGCTTAGTGCATATTAGTGGGTGCATGTATCTCCATCTCTCATTTCTCCCTTCTGATCTATAATTTCCCAGAAGAGAGGATTAAAATAGAAGAGAGGGGGAGAGAGCAGTGCTCAGGGACTAAAAAGAAAGGAAGAAACCTGTGCTTGTGGGAAAATTGGGTGGCAAGGCTGGAGCCTGGCTGTCCCTCTCCAACACCTCTTCCTATGGGCATGGCGCTGCTTTGGCTGCTGAGATGGTTGTTTAAAACCACCTGAGTTCAATGGTGAAGACCCGAGATGTGCCCTGCAGAGCTGAGGCCATGCCAGGCTCCCACGGGGATGGATGAGGTAGGAGCATGATGGGGGTGCCCATGGCATGAGGCTGCTCCATCTCCACCTCACCACCAGCATGGGGGGAACCGGGGCTGGGAAGAGCAGCACTGGTAGGAGACACCCAGTCCTGGAGGTGTGGATGTGAGTGGTGCCAGCTCCATCCTGGTGCATCTTCAAGGATGAATGGGGCTACCAGGACATGGGGAAGGGTTAGCCCTGGCTTTTCCACCCAGCAGCAGCAGGGCTCCTCTCACTGGGGCAGAAGTGGCTTTTTATCTAGTTCTTTTTTGTTTTCTTTCCTGGAAACTGGTAAGAGATTCTGCAGAAACCATGTGGGACCCTGGTGCGAAATGACCTGGGACACAGAGCGAGGTCACCAGCCACCCTGGGGTGGTTTTGACGAGCTGCCAGGCAGTGAGTGTGATTTCCCCCCCATCCCAGGCTGGCAGAGGAGCCAAGGGACCCTCACAGCCATCGCCTCGCCGGGGGGACCCAGCTCTGCTCTCTGTTTCCCCTTCAGCACAAAAGCACCAAGCCAAGTGGTGCACAGAGCTCCCATCACCACGTCCACACACGGGGCAAGATCGACCCGCAGGAGGGGGCTGCAGGCTCAGCCCCAAAGCTTCAAACGCCACATGGAGAAGAGCTTTTCCCCTTTCCCACCTCATTTCCCACCTACATCACTGTAAAGCTTCAGGTGTTTCGCCCCACCTCCCTATGAGGATAACCCCACACCTCTACACCCTGCGCAATACAGATGCTCCGAGCCCCATGGTGCGTATTGCAGGTCCCAGTGCAGCGCGAGGAGCCGCTGCCAGGGCTCACCCCGGGGCACCCCAGCTGATCAGGGCCAGTGCTGCTGCTTAGGACCCTCGGGAGCCCAGCGCGTGGTCGTGCCCCATCCGTCCCTCCCTGCTGGCAGCCCCAACATAGCCCGTCCTCCTGAGCGCTTCATTTCATCTCCCTGTTCCCTGAGGGGGCCTGGGCGCTGCCGTAGAAACAGTTACAGACCAGTGAGGAGGAGCAAGGAGCCCATCCCGGCGATACCAGCCCTGGCCATGGCCCGTCCCAGCAGCAGTGGTGTTAGGCCTGGCCGGCCGGGCGGGCGGGCGGCTGGACAGGCGTCAAGGTGGTTGCTCCATCCATCCCTGCGCAGTCCCAGGGGCCCGAGAGCGGAGAGGGAGCTCTGCCCAGCCCAACACCATGAGCGCAGGCAAAGGTAAGGCAGGGAACGCGCCTGCTCACCCCGCCAAGGGATCGGGGCGGGGTGGGAGACCCTAGAACCCTGCCAGGGCTTCGCACGCAAGTCACCCTTCACTTTTCACCCCCCTCTGCTGCTAATAAGAGATTTGGGGAGCGCCCGTGCTGCCTGAATGCTTGCAGAACCCAGAGCTGGATGGGGGCTGCAGGGATGGGCAGGAAACACCAAGACCCCTGTGCTCTGAGGAAGAGCAAGTTAATGGGG
This sequence comes from Nestor notabilis, assembly GCF_000696875.1. Lineage (NCBI taxonomy): Eukaryota > Metazoa > Chordata > Aves > Psittaciformes > Psittacidae > Nestor > Nestor notabilis. The sequence continues at coordinate 4,365 of NW_009939981.1, forward strand.
GGCAAAGGGAAGGAAGGAGGAAAGGGGACCGAGGACCTGTCCCCCTGTCAGGGAGAAGCTGCTCCTGCAATATAGAGACAAATGTGGGGGGGTCCATGCACCCAAGGGGTCTGAGCTGCAGCAGGAGTGGGGGGTGAACCTGCACCCTCTCCCAAGGGTGAATACAGCCCCCCAAACCTCCTGCAGCTGCCCAGGTGGGCAGATG
>NW_009939981.1:4674-6565 GCF_000696875.1 Nestor notabilis
GCACAGCCCCCCAGTGGGGGGGGTCCCATGGGTTCCCTTTGAGCACCCACGACCCCACGCTGATGCATCCCCTTTCCTCTCCACCCTGCAGCGGGCATCACCCTCATGCTCCCCTTGGCCCTGCTGCTGGCCACGGCCTCTCAAACCCCTGGGGGGGACACTGCGAAGGAGCAGGGGGACGCGGACCCCCCCCGTTGCCCCAGCCCTTGCGCCTGCAGCTTGGACGACTACACCGAGGAGCTCAATGTCTTCTGCAGCTCCCGCAACCTGACGCGCCTGCCTGAGGATGTGCCCCCCATTGCCAAGGCCCTTTGGCTGGACGGCAACAACTTCACCCTGCTGCCGGCCGCTGCCTTCAGGAACCTCTCATCTCTGGACTTCCTGGACCTGCAGAGCAGCCAGCTGGCCGCTGTGGAGCAGCACGCCTTCCACGGGCTGCGGGGCCTCTACCACCTCCACCTCGAGCGCAATCGCCTCAAGCACTTGGCTCCCCACACCTTCCTGCACACCCAGAACCTCGTGTCCCTCAGCCTCAACAACAACCACTTCAGTAAGGTGGAGGAAGGGCTATTCGCTGGGCTCTCCAACCTCTGGTACCTGAACCTGGGCTGGAACTCGCTCGTGGTCCTGCCCGACAAGGTCTTTCATGACTTGCCCAACTTGAGGGAGCTGATACTGGCTGGGAACAAGCTCCCCTACCTCCAGCACCAGCTCTTCTGCAGCCTTACTGAGCTGAAGGAGCTGGACCTGAGCGGGAATGCGCTCAAGGGCATCAAGATCAACATCTTTGTCAAGCTGCAGAAGCTGCAGAAGCTGTACCTGAACCACAACCAGATCAACGCCATCGCACCCCGTGCCTTCATGGGCATGAAGTCCCTCCGGTGGCTGGACCTGTCCCACAACCGGCTTGTCTCGCTGTTTGAAGACACATTCCTGGGCCTCCTGAGCCTGCATGTCCTACGCTTGTCCACCAATTCCATCACCAGCCTGAGGCCCAGGACTTTCAAAGACCTCCAGTTCCTGGAGGAGCTGCAGCTGGGGCACAACAGGATCCGGAGCCTGGCAGAAAGGACCTTCGATGGGTTGGGCCAGCTGGAGGTCCTCAGCCTCAACAACAACCAGCTACAGGACATCAGGGCCGGGGCGTTCCTGGGGCTGTACAATGTGGCGGTGATGCACTTGTCTGCGAACTGCATCAAGGTGCTGCCTGACTATGTGTTCAAGGGGGTCACCAAGCTGCACAGCCTCCACCTGGAGCACAGCTGCCTGGGCAGGATCCGGGTGCACACCTTCTCCAGCCTCACCAGCCTGCGGCGCCTCTTCCTGCAGCACAACGCCATCGGAGTCATCGAGGACCAAAGCTTCAACGAACTGCACGAGCTCCTGGAGCTCGACCTTAAGCACAACAGGCTGAGCAGCCAAGGGCCTGAGCAACCTGGAGTACCTCTTCCTCTCCTCCAACCAGCTCCTGGAGATCTCCCAGGACACCTTCAGCCCGCTCCAGAGACTCTTCTGGCTCGACCTCTCCCATAACCAGCTGGAGACACTGGACAACTCCATCATCTCCCCCCTAGCCAACCTGCGGTACCTCAGCTTGAGGAATAACTCACTGGAGACCTTCTCAGTGGGCTTCCTGTGCAGCCCCTTCACCCTGGAGCAGCTGTGGCTGGGGGGCAACAACTGGCACTGCAACTGCTCCTTGAAGGGCTTGCGGGACTTCTCCTTGCAGCACCCTGTGGTGGTCCCACGCTTTGTGCAGTCTGTGGCTGAGGGGGATGATGCCCACGTCCCCGTTTACACCTACAACAACCTCACCTGCCTCCACCCCCCGGCCGTGGCAGGCCTGGACCTCCGCGACACCTCCGAGGACAGCTTTGCTCACTGCTGAGCT
>NW_009939981.1:6604-11807 GCF_000696875.1 Nestor notabilis
GCCCCGGGGCGAGCAGCAGGACCTCTGGTTCTGTGGCCACGCCAGCTCAGCCCACCTTTGCCACCACCTCACCTTGACGTTGCCCGGGCGATGCTGGGTGAGCACTTGCTCCCCAGGCTTCAAACTGAAATGGTTCAGGCCTTTACTATTTAAACAGCAGCCCCTGGGTCAGGGAGGTTGCTCCCAATGGGAGCCTCCCCCATCCCAGAGGCTTGGAGGGGTGGGGGTTGGAGGGATGGGGGAAAGCTGCACCCCCAGCCTGGAGCCCTCCCCACAGTGAGGGGCAGCGCTGCTGGGGCTGGGACTCTGCAGTGGGACAAAGGAAAGCATCCTCCTGCCATGAAGGAGCTAAGAAATCCTCAAAGCCCCCTGGTGAGGAAGGGGCAGACCTGCTTTGGTCATTCTTTGCACTAGCAGGTGTAGGCAGGGTGCAGAAAGCCACACACGTCACCTGATAAACTGTAGCAGACAAATAAACCTTTGGAGCTATTGCAACCGATCTTGTAAGTATGTTCTTTCCAAAGCACATGCTGCACCTGGCCACGGTTTCTTATCGGAGCCCCCTGGGGCTTGCAGCTGCAGGGCAAGGAGCTCAGCGTCCCCAGGGTGCTGAAGGAGCTTGCAAGAGGGTGCCTGCAAGCTCCAGGTGGGTGACGCATGCCCAGCGTGGGAGGAGAGGTGCCTGGCCACCCCACAGCAGCCAACAGCCCTGGCAGGCTCCGCTCCCGGTGCTCCAAATCCCAGATAACTGACCTTTGGCCATGCAGCAGCACATGGGAAAACCTGGTCAGGTGAGTTCCTGCTGTGGGCACAGCAGGAGCAGGGACAGATGCTCCTCCTGCTCACTTCCAAGCGTCACTGTCAGCTACAATGCCGTTTGGTATTGCAAACCCCAGATTCCCCCCATCTCTCTGAAACAGCACTGTGAAGGCACGGGCACAGGCTTGGGAGGGAGGGAGGTAGGTAAGAGGCAAGGACACCACCTTTGTCTGCTTCACCAGCTCAACTCAAGCCTGCAAGAGGAGGCAGGTCCCAGAAGAGCCATGGAAGGAGATCCAAGAGAGTAACAGACAGAGCAACGAAGCAGAAGCCATGTGGGGACCTGGAGGAGCCCCACGCGTGGCAGAGATGTGGAGAACAGCCATGGCAGCACATTCTACAAAGGACTGCCCAGGCCAGCTTCCGGCAAGACAAAGGACCAACTGGATCTTGAAGCTGGGATGAAAGGAGGAAAGATTTACCTGAACACCAGGAAGGAAACCAGGGCAGAGCAGGAAAGACATGGATGTACACACAGTGCTCATAACTCCAAGACTCAGAGCTACCATGAGGCCTGAAGCCATGGAAAAAGAACTTAAGTCACAGACTTGGAATTCAAGAAAAGTATTTACTGCCTGGAACCTTTACAAATATTCCTGAGTGATGATAACTCCCAGCAACCCCAGAAGGCCTCATTTCCAGCAGGAACTCAGCACTCAGGAGGGTGGCAGATCTCTTAAAGACCTTTTCTCATGTGAAGCATGTGCTGTGTCCCCACTGGCCCATCAGGAACCAGTGAGCTGAGACTTCACACAAGGTGGCCTGGCTCGAGTCCACATGGGAGCATCTAGCCACTGAACTGAGTACCATATAATCCATCATGCAGGAAAAGCAGTAGAAGGCAGCAGCACATGGAGCCATGATCCAGATGATTGGTGCCAGCTGGGTTCAGTGAGTGAAGAACAAACTGATGGTCTTTGTAGCTGTACCAGGCAAAGGCCAGAAGCACCACAGCATATAGAACACTGGGGACACAAACTAGAACTCCCCGAGCTCCTGCACAAGGGCTGGCTGCTGAGGAAGGCACCAGAAACAACTGTAGCATCTGGGCAGAGCACCGCCACGTCAAGAAGGCAGGAAGCAGGCTGCTGCCTGTGCAGGGGCTCCTTGGATCCAGGGGGATGGAGCAGAACTTCCCTTTTTGGATTGCTGTGAGTGGCATTGATGCTGTGCTCCCTCTCTTACCTCCCACTGGGACACTTCATAGATAAACAGCTTCCACAGCCTCTGTCCCACCACCATGGGCTGCTGGTGGTGCTGCCAGGGGCTCAGCCAGCGAGTCCAGCCCCACACTGTCCTCAGGGGCTCTTCTGTGACGTACCATCCAAGATCTGCTGAGCAATGTGAGCCAAGGCAGGGAAGGCAGGGCTCTTGGGAAAGTCTTGGATGAAGTCTCTGCCTTCTTCCAAGCTCTGGCTGAGTTGGGGGTCCAGAGGAACACAGCCTGTGGGATAGAAGGAATGGGGAGAGTGACTGCTTGCTCACTGTAAGGCAAAGGCCTGGAGTCAAGATTAAAGAAACACCCTGGTGGAACCATCTCCAGGAGCAGTGGTTGGAAAGAGCAGCCACTACTCTCACCGAGCTCTCCAGGAGCAGCTTCTCACCTGCAGCAGCTTCCTCTGTGTGCAAGACCCCCCTGCACCACAGTGCTTCATGAGAGATATTCTCCCTCCACCCCAATCCACAGCCCTCAGCCCCATTTCTCAGAGAGGCTCCAGGGCATTTCAGGATGGCTCTTGTGCAGCTCCAGGCTTGCTTAATCCATCAGAGCAGGCTGCCCACCATCACCTCCTCTGCCCCAGCAGGGCCACTCAGAGCAGTCTGGATGACAAAAGCAGCAAAGCAAGAACCACAGCTCACCTCTGAGAGGGTGCCAGGGCTCACAGGGACAGAGCCCAGCCTGCCCAGCCCTCATCTGCCCACCCACAACCTGCATTTCTGCTCCCACAGCACCACACAGACACCACGTCTGACCACAGAGAGCTCTGCTTAAGAGGCCACTCACCCAGGAAGGGAACCCCAGCGTGCTTGGCCAGCTCCTCACCTCCTCCTTTGGAAAAGATGTTTGTGCACTCCTGAAGGAGGAAGAGCAGAGCAGTGAGTCACAAACTCCAGAGCACTCTGCAGGTGCTGCCTGCATGTGAGGAGAACCAGCTCCCTTCTGCATTCCAGCCTCAGGGCACTTTTCCATTTGGAAAGCAGAGCCAGTGGCTTCTTCCAAAGCTGACACACAGCAGCTCCTCATCTTCTTTCATCACTCTCACAGCATTTGCATGTTTTCCAGCCCAGGCACCACATCTTACACCACCACATCACAACTGAGACCCCACAACAGCCCCGAGGGCATGATAAACTCACCGAGCAGTGTGGGCACACGAAGCCGCTCATGTTCTCCACAATACCAAGAACTCTTAAGCCTGTCTTCTTGCAGAACGTCAGCTCCCGCCTCACATCTCCCACAGACACAGCCTGCAGGGGACACCAGCAGGGGTTAGGGGTGCCTGTCTGTCCAGGGGTCTGGAGCAAGCATGCATCACAAGAAAGGTGGATGTGTAGAACAAGCAGCCACATGCAGGATGGTGCCAACACTCATGTCAGGTGCGTGTTTCTCCCCTCCAACCATGTCTGGAGGCAGAAGCCTGCCCAGGAGCTCCCATTCAGGCCCAGGCAGCTGCCCTACCTGGGGCGTTGTGACCAGGACTGCTCCGAGCAGCTTGTGAGGCCGCAGGGCCTCCACTGTGGAGATGTGCTCATCAGACGTGCCCGGCGGCGTGTCCACGATGAGGAAGTCCAGGTCCCCCCAGGCCACGTCAGCAACAAATTGTTTGATCAAAGCTATGGAAATAAAAGAGGCAGGAAAAAAAACCCCAACAGGTCTCAGCGGGTGCTGTGGGAGCCGTGGACCCAGCAGGACAGGGATTGGGAGACACCCAGGGTGACAAGGGCCTAGGCAGAGACAGCAGAGCTATCTGTCAGCACAACACGTGCTGCTCTCTCCCCATCTAAGCAATCTGAACCCATTCCTGCAGAACAGGAGCCTTGCTCCTCCAAGGCATGACCTGCCTCCAGCAGGATCCAGCCCCACCTCCAGGAAGGTGGACACTTCCTAGCACTGGGAAGTGGGCACCACCAGCAAAACCCAACTGTACCATTCTTCTTGGGTCCTCTCCACACCACGGCATCATCCGGCTTCTCCAGCAGGAAGCCAATGGACATGAGTGAGATGCTCTTGTCCTGGTCCACATAGACCGGGACCCAGCCACTGTCGCACTGGTGCACATCACTGTCCTGCACCCGGAGCATGCGGGGTATGCTGGGGCCACACAGGTCCACGTCCAGGATCCCCACCTGCAGCAGGAGAGGACGCAGAGCTCTTCAGCCTGGGATAAGCCTGGTGGCAGCCCCGACCCATGCTCCTTCCCAGGGTAGGGGGAGACAGCATCTGGGTTTCAGCTGCTCACAACACTTTACTTCAGCAGCTCAGCAGCCAGATTTGAAACTGCTGCTTTAAAGTTCAACCATCCTCCTGGTCCCCTTCCCTCTGAGGAGCATCTCCCAGGTATTTCCAGGCACTTTATGCCAGACACCTAACTTGAGCCAAGTGCTGCAGAGAGCCTTTAAAAGAAATCATCAGGGAATTCCACCTGCCTCATGCCAGTACAGAATCCCCTTTTGTCCCCATCTTAACACTGTCCTCCAGCTCCCCCTCTTTACTTTGCAAAGGGAGTGTGTGTTACACCACAGAGCAGCAAAATCATTTCTCAGCACCAAAACCCAGCAAGTTTGGGGTGATCTTAGCCTCCTGGATGAGAAGGGAATGAACCTGTGTCGGATTAAGTGAACACAGAGAAAAGGATTCACCTGAATTGTAGTCACAAACAGCGTTTTCATTCGCTGCCCCCACAGGACATACAAAGGATGAGCAAACACAGCCCAGGTGGAGGTTGGGAAGGGTCAGACAGAGCTCAGCACCCCACAGCCCCTCACTCACCCTCCTCCCGGAATGCCGCAGCGCCAGAGCCAGCTGGGTGGAGATGGTGCTCTTCCCAACGCCGCCCTTCCCGGAGAGCACCAGCAGGATGTGACGCACCCCTGCCAGGTTGGTTGTCTCTGGGAGGAAGGATAAGGAGGCATCAGAGTTTCTTCTGATGCAAGACAGCAGTACCCGTGGGGTCACCACAGAGACACAGTCCCCGCTGAGGGTGACGGTGGCTGACACTATCCCAACAAGTATGGTTTATGCATAAGGGACAGGGAACGAAGAGATGGATGTGCTGCAGGCCTTTCGCCATCAGGAAGGGACAATACAAGCAGGGGCAGAGGCTCCGGCCCCATGACCTAAGCGGCTTTGGGGCAGTGCAGCAATAAACACCCACAGGTCACG
>NW_009939982.1:0-341 GCF_000696875.1 Nestor notabilis
TCCCCCCGGCGCTGGGTCTGCTCCAGGGACAGCACCAGCCCCCGCTGCTCCACGCGGCTGCGGCACAGGGCAGGATGCGGCCCCGGCCCCACATCCCCCCCCGGGACCCGTATCCCGGTATCCCAGTATCCCGGTATCCCAGTATCCCTGTGTTTCTGCACCCCGGTGTTCCCATATCCCTGTATCCCCATATCCCATATCCCTGTATCCCGGTATCCCGCACCCCAGTTCCCATTATCCTGTATCCCTGTATCCTGGTATTCTGAATTCCGTACCCCTGTATCTTATATTCTTGTATCCTGCATCCCATATCCCGCATCCCACACCCTGTATCCCTGTCA
>NW_009939982.1:611-849 GCF_000696875.1 Nestor notabilis
AATACCCACAACCCCATATCCCATATCCCGTGTCCATACCCCACACCCCACATCCCACATCCCATACCCTGTATCCCATATATCCCATATATCCCACACCCCATACCCCATACCCTGTATTCCATATATCCTGTATCCCATATATCCCATATATCCCATATCCCATATATGCCATATATCCCACATATCTCATATATCCCATACATTCCATATCCCATATATCCCATATATCCCACAT
>NW_009939983.1:0-3024 GCF_000696875.1 Nestor notabilis
CTATCACGTGAATCAGATGAAGAGGAAGAAGGAGAAAAAGAGGTGACTTCTCAACCCCAGATCTTGACCGAGCTGCTGAATATGCAAAAAGATTTCACCTGTCTTCCAGGGGAGCACATCATCACCAGGTTGCTCTGATGCTGGGACAATGGGGCCGATGGTCATGAACTAGAAGGTAGGGAAGCCAAGCAGCTGGGATCACTTGCTAAGGAAGGAGGAATTGACAAAGTGATTGCCAGAGAGAAGCCCGTGGGAGTTACATTCCTCCGATTCTCCTCCCCATGCCTCCGGGAGCGGGGGGAGGAATGAAGGGGTGGGGGGAGTGAGCGAGTGGCTGGGGGGGTTCAAGTTGTCAATGGGGTAGGGTGAGTGAGCGAGTGGCTGCGTGGTTCCAAGTTGTCGGCTGGGCTTGAACCACGACACCCCTCTATATGAACTGCAGTTTACACAAAACCAGTCTGTAATTCCATCTCCAGTCCCTGGTCCCCAGCACTTTGGAGATGTCCTGATGGTATCTTGGAGTCCCATTTAGTTGAAGGCAGGTGCTGGAGTTCCTGAGAACTAACCTTCATTCACTGTGATGAAAATGACAAGTTTTACTCAGCATGAGAAAGGCATTTCTGCATCCACACATGAATTTCTATGTACAGTTACTAACCATTTTAAAACTGGTGAACACAAACTAAAAAACTGTTAGTCCTCTCCTAATCAGATAAAAATGGAACCAAAATACAATAATATTCCAGTTCATAACTTGATGGCTGGAATATGGAAGACATAGATCTTATTTCTGGCTTTTTCAGAGACTCAGTTAGTATAAATCATGATTATTTTCAATCATTCTCATCATAGCAGTGTTTTAGAGCCATCATAAAAGAAATCTTCACTGCATAGAGAAGGAAGATGGGAGTTGATGGAATTAGAGAACCACAGGGTGGGTGGCAATAAACATGATTTTAGTATCTTTTTCATTCCTTTTCTTTAATGATTTACATCAGAGGCAATAAACACAAGAAAAAAGGAAAGTAGAATAACAGGCCAGGAAGATGGTGTCCCTGGAATGGAATGGAAGAGGACAGGTATGAAGAGGTTGTAAGGAAAAGACTGGAGCAACTAGTGAGACAAACTGAGAAAGAAAAAGTCAGCCAAAACTACAGATTCAGTGAATGCTCAGGTGACCCTGCATTGGCTGGTTCTGCGCCTGTGGCAGGGCATTCTTCCCATTTGCTGTGTGGTTTTGAGTAAAAGCTGTGTCTGTAAGCAGTTTGCTTTTCTGAAAGACCTGGGTGGGAAAAATCCTTTCATTCCTTTCTCACGGAATTTTTGCTCTTCTCATTTGGAGTCCTTGCTGTTAATTACATAAATACTTCCATCTTCCAAAATACATTGGTAACCTAGGGCTTGTACATGAAAATGCCAATCAAAACTCGGTCTAAATACAAAAGTGTTTATTAGCAGGACAACAAAGAAAGGTGAACAGCAAGTCTTGACAGTCTCAATAACAGTATAATCTTTTTCAGCAATATCTGATGCTTTCAAACATCTTATGTTAGCAGTGATATTCTAAAGCTGTGAACTACAAAGGATTTTTTTAAGTCTGTTTGTTTTGTTAGGATAATTTCTTCTGTAAGGTATGTCTAGCTGTAAAGCATTATATAAAATATACTGTCTGTATGTATTCATGTATCCTGTATGCAAAATGTATATGAATCAGCAAAAGGTAATAAAGGTAAACATGACCAGCCTCCACTATACATTTATCCCTTAGGCCTTGCAACTTCTCTAAAATCAATGAAAGCTGTATCAGAGGGACATATGATTGCTGATATTATCCTTACTGCTATTCCTTTTATCACTGCTGCTGTCAGTCCACAGCCAGGGTTACTAGGGTACTGTAAAACATTTGTAAAGCTGAAGTGGTTCCTCTCATGGGGCAGATGGGATAGCTATCTAGCAACTCTTATGAAAAAAAAAATTATTAAAACTGTTCCTGACTATCTCCCAGAAAATGCCATCCATTAAAGTCAATTCATGTTTACAACAACAAAGAAAATGGAAACTGAGCTTTTACGCTCCTCAAGTCAGTACACATTGTGGCAAAGCTTCTTTAATGCTACAAAGGTACAATTCGACACAGGTTTTTATCTGCCACTTTTTATGCAGCATCTGTAATGGCTTGTCTGTAGTCTGCTTATCAGGTACTTTATCAGGTACGTTATCTGGTTATCAGGTACTTTATTATTATGATAAATAACGCTTGCTATTTCATTGCATTTCTTGTTTACTTTTTTAACACTCTGCTTATCATATAGGTGACATTTAGGGGACAATTATAATAATAAAAAATAATAATTTTAGCTTATCATCTTACTTTATAAAGAGGGAGGGAAGGACTATTCAGTGCGCAGATATTCAGCTTGCAAGAGGTTTTGTCATTTTTCTAGCTATATTCTACTTTTTTAAATATAGAAGAGTGCCTGTCTATTGCACACTGTGGAATGGTGGCTCTGCTGTTTTGTATTCTTGTTCAAATGTTGCATGTAAGAGAGTGATTCACTGTATCTTCTCTTACAGATAAATTCTATGTGTTTAAATAACCTCTAATAAGTTATTCAGATGAAGAGGGATGTTCTTCATTATTTTCTTTTTTTTTTTTTTTTGCATGCAAAACAAACTACTTGTAGTGTATTATTGTTTGTTATTCATATATTGGTTGTGAGAAACAAATCAAAGTGAGATAATGCTGGAAGATCAGATTTTGGTCTGAGGGGGGTCACTGCCTAGAGGCAGCAATGTGGAACACATTACAGGATACAGAGGGAGAGAATTTCAGGATTGCACAGGACTGCTTATATGAACTTTAAAGAGGGTTCTGTGTGATTTGGGCAGAATAAATGCGGGGAAAATAGAGGCATAAGAGGATAAAAAAAAAAACGGTCGTATGTAAACACTTTACTGGGCGGTTGCTTATCTGTCCATGCTGCGAGCCTGACTGGCACAGTCTGTCTTATATATTAAATTTCT
>NW_009939983.1:3055-7214 GCF_000696875.1 Nestor notabilis
TTGTTTGCTATATTGTGCACCTGAAATTGGTAGCCATAGTTACCTAATTACTGCATCTTGGGCCTGAGATGAAGTGATCCTCTTAAAACAGTAAGGAACTCATGGGCACAACCAGATCTTGGTTGTGTTTGAAGGAACAGAGGAGAACAACTAGAATTGGTAGTACTAAAGGATGAGTTATTTGACAGCTTGGTGAAGTGACCATTCAACTACTTAACTTGGCAAAAGAACTAACTTTTAAGGTGTCCTAAAGTGAACTGCCTTCACTATAATATCAAAAATCACACCTATAGGTCAAAAAGACCCTTCCCCTGAGTGTGTGTAGGAGCAAGAAATAATGACACAGCAAGTATTACAATTGTACATAGATTACAACCAATCACTGTAATTGGGAGTGTACTAACTTGTCGCTTTTGTGCATAAATGTAACAGAAAAAGACAGCAATTGGTGTGCTTGATTTGTGGAATAGTTCACTGAGCACCCAGGCCTGAATAAGCTGTAGCTGTCCTAAGCATGTGGAATTGGTTTACCACACACTGGTCATGAATCCACTTTTCAACATGACCACAGAAGGAATTGGCTATCAGGGGGTCCTAGGTAGGCCTGGGCACACCTGACACCATGGGGACACCATGAGGTCTGGGGCATCTCTAAGGGTGAGACCCACTAGTGTGCATGCATGTGTCTAAGGGCAATAGCACAGAGGGGTTGCCTAATGTGGGGAAAACCTTGTAAGGGGCTTGTGAGTGTGTGAGTGGGATGGTCAGTGCCAGCAGCTGGAGCAGGGCTATGGACTCAGGGGGTTGTATGTCCAGGTGACAGTAACTGGAGAGACTGGGATCCAGGGCAGCTATCGGCACACTAAATGTCTCAGTCCAGCTGCTGGAGGGATCCACATTGTGCTTCTAGATATAGATGTTATATACTATATAGATGATACAGATATAGAAAAAGACATAGATATATGGATAGGGATATATATATATAGATGATATGGATAGATAAACATAGGTATATCTCTTTCTTTACTAATGTTCCTCTGTTTTGGTCAGCCAGAGAGGACAGCAGGATGACATCATTGATGCTGTTTGGTTTTACATGAGTGACCTATTGTGTCTGTCTTTGCTCTGTATGGGCAGCCATGTGTTTTTGTGTATATGTATGTATGTAATATATACATGTGCTCTGTGCACACGCCAATGGGGAATGAATTTTCCACCTTATTACTGGTTGGACCTGGGGGCACTGCAGCAGCCTTGTGTCTCTCGAGCTGTCTTATTCAACACAATATATTTTCCCACTGCTCCTTGGAATGGGTTGATCTTTTATTTCAATGAGTAATTGTCTTCCAGATCTGATAAAGTGTTATACCTTTTCATGTTTCTCAGAATGCTTTGAATTACTATTACGAATTTTAAAAAATAATTTCTGGTTTTCTTTTCACTTTTCTTGTCTTGCATGGCTTCGACTCATGTGCACTTAAAATCGTAGAATCAGAATATTTTGGATTGGAAGGTACCTTAAAGATCATCTAGTTTCCCACCCCCTGCCACAGGCAGGCACATCTTCCACCTGACCAGGTTGCTCAAAGCCCCATCCAGCCTGGCCTTGAACAATTCCAGGGATGGGGCATCCACAACTTTTCTAGGCAACCTGTGACAGTGCCTCACCACCCTTACAGTAGAGAACTTCTTCCTAATATCTAATCTAAATCTACCCTCTTGCAGTTTAAAGCCATTGTGCTATCACTACTTGCCCTTACTTGCATAGCTCAGTCATGGTTTTGTTCATTAGAACTGGGCCATGGTCATACAGTTGTGCTTCACAAAGCACAAAGCTGCAGAGAGCTGAACCATTAAACTGTGAATTGCAGATCCAGATTTTGTTTACAGCAGTTTTCACTTTTTATTTTTTAGATTTTATTCCATACTATTTTAGGCAAAGGTGTATTTATGTACTTTTTTCAGCTCTTATTCTTCTAAAAGATTACCCATACCCACTGACTCAAACTTCAGCTTCTACCATGTCTCTAAAATAATCATTCTTTTTATTAGAGGTAATAAAGAGGTAAAATATTTTCAGAATAGATAATGTGAAAACCCTTCACTTTTCATGTGACAATTAGGGCTGCATAAGTGTTGAAATATATGTTGGGGAATGCATATGTTTGCTATACAAAAAAACAAAGTAGAGGGAGAGGTAAAATTACATGTAAAAAACCCAACCAAAACACCCTTTTTCTACAGAGAGGAAAGACTAAAAGCAACACACACAGTTTGAACATTAGTGATTAGATAATATTTTCAAGCCTATTTGTTTTAAAAAATCTCTCCTTCCTACACAGTACCCTTCAGGATGCAATGTAAATTGAACTGCAGGGCACTCTATAGCAAATCTACAGTCATTATCTCTTAGTTGATTCTGTCTTGTGTCTCATAACTTTTCAGAGGTGCATATGAAACTCCTTTCATAAGACCTATTACTTTGTCTCCATGATACCTGTTGATATGAGATGATGAAATAAAGATGATTACTCATCCCAGCAGGCACCTGCTTTGACCTTGTTGTCTGTAGTTTATCACAAACTTTGCTGTGTGGTATTTCAAGTTGAAAATTAGGCAGATGTAAGAACATAACGTATGTCACCGGGCCATTTTATGTCTTCTAGCAGTACACATGAGAAGTCTATAATGCCATGAAAGCAACGTTATACAGATGATACAGCAAATTTAAACAAAGCCCACTGCTAAAGTTGTGCATGAAAATGGACCTTAATTCACTAGTTTCTCACTTGGAGAACAGAAATTTTGCAGAGAACATAATGAAAAATTCTGTAGAACAGAAAATAGACCAAGATTAAATATATATTTTTAAATAAATCAGAAAAGGTGAGATATATTTATAAATGTTAATGCACACTTAGATTTTATACTGTCTTTTATGGAAAAGTTACTTTTCCATAATTTGAGGGGAAACAAACAATTTAGGTGAAAAAGTTTAGCACCTTCAAATTACAATTCTTTCAGGTTTTATATGTGCAAGGCACAAACACACAAATAGGTAGGAAAATACAAAAAAGGTATAAATATAGCAAATATGACTTTAAATATTAAAATAAATAAACAAAAAAAATCTCCAAGCTTGTGCAGGAAAATATGTCCTAAGTATATCACCTGTCTATCAAAGTCAGGTAAATCACAAATCTTTCCTTTTTGCTACATTTTTCTGGTGACAGTTTTCTAAAGCAATAATAACTTCCTCCCAACTTGTAACTTTTGACACTGCTCTTTAGAATGGTTAATCAGATTCAATAGAGGAAACGAAGGCAAAAGTCCCAGCATAGTAAAAGACATAACTTCTATGCTTCATTTCAAAACAGCTTTGTTTCACTAGCCCACTCTAATCCTGAGCCCCCTGAAAGAAATTCTTGTTTTTTGTTCTTTTTAACACTAATTGAACTATGGCTCATTTCTTCAAAATCTATGCTTATTATGAATTTGATTCAGGCTTCAGTTACACATATGTAAAACCCCTCATATATGAATTTTCCTAATTTTGAACTGATTTACCTTAAAATTATAAGAAATAACTGAAAAAGTTAGATTTTGGGTTTATTTAGTATTCAGGATAAAGGAAGTTGTAGGATGAAACTGCTGCATCTGTTTGAGTTATATGAGAATTAAACCCAGTCACATTTAAGTTGAGCCAACTACTTAAAAAATATTTTTTATGTATTTCATCATAAAAAAAGCCTTTTAAGAATCATGATTTAATTTTTTACAAAAGCTGTAGAGTTGACTATTTCAAAAGTACTGAATCCACACAGGGACCCCACAAGCCCGTTAAATACCATCATTTTGGGGATTTAATTTTTCAACATAAGAAAATGTTTTATTAGAAATTTTATGATGAAACTTTAAATCTGAGGTATACCATTTAAAAAAAAAATCTGTTGCCTAACACTTGCTGGAAGTAATATGTAAATTAATTTATAAAAAGGAGTTGAGATTACTTTCTCTAAAATATTTTTCAAGTATGATCTGTGCTTTATGGCAATTTCTAGTATCCTTTTTACAACCAAGGTAAACCCTCTACTTCTTTTTCTAATATGTAAATTATTTTTTTAATGTAGAAATATTTTGTAGCTTTAATATATAT
>NW_009939984.1:0-1421 GCF_000696875.1 Nestor notabilis
TCCATCTCCTGCAGATGTGGGAAGAGGCCATCCACATCTGCAAGGAGCTGGCGGAGCAGTATGAGAGCGAGGTCTTTGACTACAAGCTGCTGAGTGACATCCTGGTGAGTGACATCAGCTAAGAGACGAGGGGGGATGGCGGAGCTGCAGCACTCCTGCCCCATGGCCTGTCCCATCCTGTCTCCATTCCTGCCCCTCTCCTGCAGCAGCGGGAAGCTGGGTTCTATGAGAAGATCCTGAAGGTGCTGCGGCCCAGCCCGGATTACTTTGCTGTGGGCTATTACGGACAGGGCTTCCCCCCATTCCTGCGGGTGAGTGTCCCGGTGCCGCGGCCACAGGAGCTGGGGGTGCTGCGGGTCCCAGTCCTGCCCCTTCTCACAGGCTCATCTCAATCTCCCTCTGGCAGGTTCCCCCTTGTCCTGTCCCTGCAGGCCCTTGGCTAAAGCCCCTCTCCAGGTTTTCTGTAGCCTCTCCAGAGGCCATTTCGGTGGCCCCCTCTGGACTCATTCCAACAGCTTTACTCTTTGAATGCGACTGTCCAGCCAGTTTCTTATCTACTGAGTGGTCCACCCATTAAATCCATGTTTCTCCAGCTTAGAAACAAGGGTGTTCTGCAGGACAGTGCCACATGCCTTGCACAAGGCCAGGCAGTTGGTGTCAGTTGTTCTTCCCTTATCCACCAACACCGTAAACCCCATCACAGGAGGCCATTGGATTTGTCAGGCATGGTTTGCCCTTAGTGAGGCTGTGCTGGCTTCACCCATCACCTCCACGTGCCTCAGTTCCTTTTTCCCCAGCTGCTGGGTTTGGGGCAATGTTTCTCTCAGAAGGGACAGGCCACCTCCTCCCCCCTGCAGAACAAGATCTTCATCTACCGGGGCAAGGAGTACGAGCGCCGGGAGGACTTTGAGCTGCAGCTGCTGAGCCCCTTCCCCAGCGCTGAGAGGCTCAAGAGCACGTGTCCCCCCGGGCAGGACATCACCAGCTCCCCGGGACAGTGTATCCACCGAGCACGGGCCGGGCAGGAGGGATCCTCCCACCAGGGACCGGGTGGGAGGGTGGTTCCTGGGCCATTGCCCCCCTACGGGTCCCCTCACACAGCCCCGCGTGTCCCTGCGTGGTGCTGGTGGCTCCTTCACTCCCGCAGACATCCAGTGTTTCACCGTGCAGCCAGTGGCAGAAGCCAAGGGCCGGTTCAAGGACCGGAGCATCCCGGAGCAGATCACCAAGTGAGTGTCCTGGCGCAGAGTGGCTGCTCCTGCCCTGTTCTGCCTGGGAAGGGGCAAACAGGGACGTCTCCCACCATCTGCCCTTCCTACCCTCCAGTTTCTACAGAGCCAACCACGTCCAGAGGTTCAGCTACTCGCGGCCCTTCAAGAAAGGCCCAAAGGACCCGGACAATGAGTTTGCCGTGAGTGCTG
>NW_009939984.1:1490-1825 GCF_000696875.1 Nestor notabilis
GGGACAGTGGTGGTCCTGTGCCCATGGGACAGAGAGGTGGGAGTCCCCTGGCCCATGGGGTGTCCCAGGGTGCTGGGATGACCTCATCCCTTCCCACAGAACATGTGGATTGAACGGACAACCTTCCTGACAGCGTATCCCCTGCCCGGCATCCTCCGGTGGTTCGCAGTGACCTCCACCACCACGGTGAGGGGGCTCGGGGGCAGTGGGACTCTCCCGGGGCATCCCTCCCCCACAGCATCACACAGACCCACGCGGGGGTGCTGCACCCTCTTGCCCCATCCCCTTCCAGGCTCCTCAAGCTCAAGCAGCTCGAGCCTGGGCGCAGGAGCGTG
>NW_009939985.1:0-2109 GCF_000696875.1 Nestor notabilis
AGGGAGGGATAATGGGGGGCAATGGGGTGTAGGGGGGGTTCCATACGTGTGCCCGCAGGACACACGCGTGTGCGGTGCGTGTGCTGCGTCGTTCCGTATGTTGCGGGCGCGGGACATGTTACACGCTTCATACAGGTGTCGTTACACGTGTGTCACGTGTCGCTTCGTGGATGGGCCGTAGATGTCATGTTACCCACGTTGTATGTGTCATACATGGGTCACTTCCTCTCTCTGGGTCACGCGTATCACTTCATGTATGTCCTTTGGTCCATGCACGTGTTACATGTATGTTATGTCTGTGTTATATGTGTCATACACACGATATTTTACATGTTAGATGCGTCACGTACGCTCTAGTTCCGTGTTATCGGCGTTACTTTACATGTATTACGTGTTCTTTACCGTGTTAATTCGTGTTTTATGTATGATGCTTCATGTTACACGTGTTACACGTGTCATATACCTGTTAATCCATGTCATATCTGTCATTGAATAGGCATGTTCATGTGCGTGGCACTTGAAATGTTACATACATGTGTTATGTATGTTGTTCTGTGTGGGTTTATGTGTATAGACGTGTATAGACCCATTTATGGGCATTACAGACCCACTTATAGATGTTATTGATCCATTTATGGACGTTAGAGATCAATTTATGGACATTATTGATCCATATAGATGTTATTGATCCATTTATAGATGTTATAGACCCATTTATAGATGTTACAGATCAATTTATAGACATTATAGATTCATTTATAGACGTTATGGATCCATTTATGGACGTTATAGACCCATTTATGGACGTTATTGATCCATTTATAGACATTCTAGATCAATTTATGGACATTATAGATTCATTTACGGACATTACTGATCCGTTTAGATGTTATTGATCCATTTATAGATGTTACAGACCCATTTATAGACATTATAGATCCATTTATAGACATTCTAGATCAATTTATGGACATTATAGATCAATTTATGGACATTATAGACACATGAACATTATTGATCCATTTAGATGTTATTGATCCATTTATAGATGTTATAGATCAATTTATAGGCATTATAGATTCATTTATAGACGTTATGGATCCATTTATGGATGTTATAGACCCATTTATGGATGTTATAGATCCATTTATAGACATTATAGATCAATTTATGGACTTTATAGACTCATTATAGATGTTACTGATACATTTAGATGTTATTGATCCATTTATAGATGTTATTGATCCATTTGTAGACATTATAGATCAATTTATGGACATTATAGATCCATTTATGGATGTTATAGACGTTATTGATCCATTTATAGACATCATAGATGTATTTATGGACATTATAGACCCATTTTTGGACACTATAGATCCATATATAGATATTAGAGATCCATTTATGGACATTTTAGATCTACTTATAAACGTTATAGACCTATTTATGGCTGTTATAGACATTAAAATTCAATTTAAAGTTCAACTTTACGTTAAAAATTCCATTTAAAATTCAACTTTACATTAAAAATTCGATTTAAAATTCAACTTTAAGTTAAAAATTCGACTTAAAATTCAACTTTACATTAAAAATTCGATTTAAAATTCAACTTTAAGTTAAAATTTCCATTTTCCATGAAAAATTCAACTGAAAATTCCATTTTACGCTGCTCAAAATTAAAATTCTCATCAAAATTCAATTGGAATTTTCAATTTGAGTCCAAATTTCCCACAAAAATTGCCCCAAATTTCAAATTTCCCTCCAATTCCCATTTCAATGCGATTTTCCGGTCGATTTGCATCTTAATTTACATATTTGCATATTAACCGCCTAATTAACACCACTTCATTTGAATATTTGAACCACTTTCATGGCTTTTTACCCCCATTCTGTGCATGACGTCATCACCCACCCTGTGACATCATCACCCCCAAAAAAGGCAAAGCAGGAGGCAATGGCCTTAATGAATCACTTTAATTCAGCTCATTTACATATTAATGAGACTCATTTACATACATACACCACCACCCCCAATGTTGTGGTGGTCTCAGCCCTCCCCTCTTACTCTATTGAGGTGCTGGGTGCATGTGGGGCTGGGTTATGGGG
>NW_009939986.1:0-14257 GCF_000696875.1 Nestor notabilis
ATTTATATATATAAAAACATAGCTTACCAGTTTGCCAACTGACTCCTTGCTGCAGTTGTGCTTAGTGCAAGCCTGGAGGAAATAAAAATCTAATCCCGGCAAATGTACATGCTAATGAATGGTAAAAATATTCTGTGAAAAACTAGATGATCTTAAGGTCCTTTCCAACCCTAACTATTCTATGATTCTATGATTTACATTGACTGTGCAGGGTTACCTTTTCCATGACACTATTTCAGGATTGTTAATATTACATTATTTAGTTGTGGTTTTGAATAGCAAACTATGTGACATAGTAACATCCATTTGATTTGTGTGGGCTGTCAAAACAGAAAATGCTTTTATCAATTATGCGTAAATCACCCAAAATGCCTCTTTGCTGTGAATATGAATTCGCCATTCCAGTTTTCTTTCTCCCGTGTTGTCATGTTGTAGCCAGTCAAGCTTTAGCTCCACACCTTCCCCAGCAAAGGGATAGGGGTAAGTTCTCACTCAGGACTGCTCGTTTTGGCTTGTAATCACAAATGACAACAGAATTAAAAATAAATAAATAAATAAATAAATTCAATATTTATGGCCTGCTCTTGCTTCTGATCTCATTAGTAGTCCCACCAAGCCTCCCCAAACACATACACGTATGCTGTCCCCTGCAGCCTGTTCACTGGCTGCCCAACATCACCTTCTCTCCCTTGTCTTCCTCTTTTCCTATCTGCATTCTTCTATGATGGTGTGATGTGACCTGCGTATTCAGAGGTGTTGAGCCATGTGGAACTCTCATTTAGCCAAGCTACAAAATATTTCACAAATTATTATGAGGGACCAAGTTTAGCTTTCGTTAATATCTGCAGCCTCCAGTGTGACTGAGAGCAGAACCTTTGTCTCTGTGTCTGTAAGTAACAGCCTTACACAGCTGTGTTCAATTTTTTAATGCCAGCAAGGTTTTCTAAGCAGGTGTCGTTTGGCAAACATTAACAGTGTGCTTCAAATAGCAGACCAAATTGCTACCAAGCCTGTGAGGAGGCTTTCTGATTAATTAGTTTGTCATTCAATTCAGAGAGAGGGGAAGAAGTCTCATAGGATTCACGAGACCCTTTCCTTGGCTTAGGCATGGCTTTGTTGCAGACAATCCCTTGCAAAAAAACCTGACATCCTTTCTAATTATTTTATTACTCCCTTCGCATGGGGACTGACCTCTGCAGTGTGTTGTCTCATGACATAGTTGTCTTTCATGTCTGAGATGTACTATAAGGCATTCTGTACCTCTTGTTCTTGAAAAAACATCCAAGAGGAGAATGGTGAGGGTCTTTTTACTGAAGGATAAGGGTGTTTTCTCTAGGATATGTGAAACAGAGTCAGAACCAAGCAGGGTTAATGGCAACTGTGACAAACCTGTCTTCAGAAGTTCTGATTGATTTGATGGGATTTCTCTACCACACGCCCTAATAAAGTCTGGAAATAGATATGAGCATAATCACTTAGACTGCAAAGCAAAGAACAGCATTACATTTTGTAAAGATAATTTTGTAATGTTTTCGCCAAATTTTGTCACTAAGAATATGCTTTTAAATGGTCAAACCAAATACATACATACAATAAGGACAATAAAATCTGCAACTGAAGTTGGAAGGATTTTTCATTTAGAAGCTAAATGTATTGCTTTGGAAAGGCATTGGATTGATGGATCTTGTGCTCTATTCATGGAACAAGTGACAAGCTTCCGTTCATTGCAGCTTTCTTCATATTCTCAAAGAGAACAGCCCTGCAAATGTACTTACAGCAATGATAAATATTTAAGACACAAGGTCAGAAATAAACTGTAATTTGTCTCATGACAGTGTTCTATTCCAGTAACTTTATACTTTTCATGTAAGATGATTAATGACCTTGCTTTAGGTATGTGCTGTAGAGTGACAGTCCTACAATGTAAATATATTCAGAAGCTCAGAACATGAAGTGTATGCTCCAGCCAAGCAAATGGCAAGCAAGCTCATTTCTAAGACTGTATGCCATGGGGGAATATCGTACTGCACCAGTGACAGTTCAGAAATGTCAGTTACTCATTTTTCTAACCAGAAGTTGCTAAAAGGAGCTGTTTAGTGAATACAGTGATGAGCAAGTAGCTTTTAGCCCTGCTTCAAACACAGGGTAATTTAATTAAGCTCCCACTTTTTCATAGAGGTCCTCTGTATCTCAAAGGAAAATGACATCTTGGTTTGAAAGACCCCATCTCTCTGCCCCAGCATATCTCCTCCTACTTTTTTCTTTTGAGTCACGTCTGTTCCCAGCTCATACTTGTCTCTGCCCTTCAACAAACACAGTCGATCCCTCTGCTCATCCCAGGCTGCATTAATAGCTGTTATCTGCTGGCATTAACTGCTGTTGCTGAACTGCAGGACTAAAACAGAAAAGCTTTCTGTGACGGTGCAGAAGCCTAGCGCCTGATTCTTTCCTTCCATGCCTGCCCACTCAGACAATCCTGCTGTGCAAGCACTACGAGCACAGTTCCCCAGATCCCTGCCTGTCTGCATACTGCAAGAGTCCACATTCAGTTGATTTCCTCATGACCTTCTAAGTATTCTTTTGGATATGGCCTCTAAATCTTTCTGTGGTTTCCCCATCAGTGATTCATTTCCAGCATAAGCAAACTTATGACAGGACTTTGCTTTCTTGTTTAAACTTAGAAAAGCTCAAAACAAATGTTTGGAAAATATTTTTTGGTAGAAACTTCTTGTTGTCTGATAGAATATAGTCTCCTTATCAGTTTTTAGGTAACAGCGAGAGAAAGGTCTCTGTAAGAAAAAGAGAAATCTTGTTAGTAATCAGCATAATACAGCATAGAAAAAGCTGTAAGAGAGTCTCAGGAAATCCCAAACAGTAGATATTTCCTGAGTAATCTTTTTTATTATAACTGTGTTTCATTCTTATTTTCACTCTGGCCATTCTTAGTTCCAGGAAACCCTTTCAATAGTTATTCATCTTATCTGCTAAATTGTTTCATTCTAAAGTGTGTTTGAATTTACTATCTGCATTACCATTTGACACACAAAGTAAGAAATGGTGGTCTTCAGATACAATTTTTTACTATGGCTTTTTACTTTCTGTGCTAAATCAATTTCTGCCATATCTAGCAAGTCAGAAGGTGTGACTTTCAGTACGTTGCGGTAATGAGATGTTCTTCTACATGGAACATAAAACTGGTCTTCAGAGTGGAAATCCTTCAACAGTAAAATAAAACCAAAGATTATGGTAACTGCTTTCCACATGTTATATTAGCTATTTATGAGCCACTCTTCTCCTTTTATGTGTTTACTGGGGGAATTCTGAAATGTAGTGGAAGTGTATGTACAGAAATTGCTGGTTATAATCTAGTTGGTTCAGAACTAACAGCATTGAAGGTGTGGTACCACGGGATGAGGTTTACCAAAGAACTAATCCTACTGTGCTGTATATCCTGGGGTTGCTAGCCCCATGTCTTCAGTGCAAGGCTTTGGAGGCCTGCATGCAAATCAATGCTGGTAGGGAAAAATAAGGCTTTTCTGACTCATGGCTATAAAAAAATGATCTTAGAACTTAAATGTCAAAAAAAAAAAAAATTCTAACCCATCCACTACTAGTGAAATATTGTGCAATTCACATTAGCAGCATTGAAGCTGCGGCCTGAGCCAGCACAGAGGGTCTTTACTGATAACGTAAACCATCAGCAATCTAAGATCTCTGGGAACCCTGGGAAAATCTGGAGAATCAGATTAAGGAAAATTTAAACAAACTGGACAGACATAAACTGGTGGGACCTGATGGAATGAAACCACAAATGCTGAGGGAGCCAAGTGGTATCACCATGAGGCCACTCTCAGTTACTTTTGAAAAGTTGTGGTGATCAGGAGAGGTTCCTGTGGGCTGGAAAAAAGCAAATGTCACTCATATCTTCAGGAAGGGCAAGAAGGAGAAAATACAGACTGGTTAGCCTCACCGTAATCCCTGGGAAGGTCATGGAGCAAATCACCCTGGAAGCTGTTTCCAATTATATTAAGGACATGAGGGTGAGTGAGAGATGGATTTACAAAGAGGAAATCATGCTTAACTAACCTGATAGCTTTCTACAATGACATGACTGTCTTGGTGGATGTGAGATTAGCAGATGTTAATAAGGCTTTTGACACTGTCTGCAATAACATCCTCACTGACAAACTGATAAAATACAAGCTAGATAAGTGGGTAGTAAGGTGGACTGAAAACTGGCTGAACTGCCAGGCTCAAAAGGTTGTAATCAGCAGCACAAGGGTCCAGCTGGAACCAGTCACAGGTGGTGTACTGGTGGTCGATACTGGGGCCACTATTATTTGACATTTACATTAATGACCTGAATGATGGGAAAAAGCAGACCCTCAGCAGGTTTGTGGATGATAAAAAATTCAGAGGAATGGTCTACACCAGGGGGTTGTGCTGCCATTCAGAGAGACCTTGACAGGCTGGAAAAACCAGTCAGCAGAAACCTCATGAAGTTCAACAAAAGAAAAATGCATATACCTGTCCCTGGGGGAAAAAAACCCAGGCACCAGTACATGCTGGGGTCTGACTCTCTGGAAAGCTTTGCAGAAAAGGAGCTTGGGCTCCTGGTGGACACCAAGTTGAGTATGAGCCAGCAACATTCCTCTGTGTCAAAGACGACCAGCACTGGGACGAGTGTTGCCAGCAGGTCAAGGGAGGTGATTCTTACCCTCTACTCCGCACTGGTGAGGGCACACCTGCAGTCATGTATCCAGTTCTGGACAGAGTGAAAGAGAGTCACAGGCTGAAACAAGTCTTTCAAAGGGCCACAAAGATGACTGAGGGATTTTATCATTTGTAATACTTTACTGTGAAGGCGGTGAGGCGCTGGCACAGGGTGCCCAAAGAAGTTGTGGCTGCCCCATCCCTGGCAGTGTTCAAGGCCAGGTTGGACAGGGCTTTGAGTAACCTGGTATAGTGGAAGGTGTTCCTGCCCATAGCAGGAGGGTTGGAACTAGATGTTCCTTAAGTTCCGTAAGGTCTTTTCCCACCCAAACCATACTATGATTCTGTGATAATGCAAGGAAGGGCTGACAGCTGGGGCTGTTTAGCCTCAAGAAGAGAAGTTTCAGGGGGAATCTTATCAATGTGTACAAATATCTGATAGCGGGATGGATAAAGAAGAGAGCCCCAGACTCTTCTCAGTTGTGGTCAGTGACAGAACAAGAATCAATTAGCAATAGTTAAAAAGCAGGACATTCCCTTTAAATATAAGAAAAACTTTTATGGGGAGAGCAGTCAAACACTGGCACAGGTTATGAAGGGAAGTTGTGGAGTCTCTGTCCTTGGGGACAGTCAAAACCTGAGTGGACAAAGCCTCGAGCAACATGCTGTAGTTGACCATGACCTGATTTGAAGTCAGGGGGTGGTGGACTAGATGATATCTAATTGCAATCTTCCCATATAGATTATATGCAAGACAAGAGAAGGTTAATATGCTGTGGTTATTATTTAATCTTATTTTTTTATAGATCATATGCAAATCAGTGATTATATGAAGAATCAGGAAGTCATGAACATCAGAATTTGGATTCATTCCAGCTAAACGTCACACTCTTGATTTTGATGAACTCATTTCAAAGTGTTTACACAATGCCATTCCCTTAAATTCAGTGTAGAGGGAAGATGGGCACTCTTCATTTTGTGCCTGTGGCAGTACCTCCATGCCTGTTCATGTGCAAGTGCCCCAGAAGGTGACGTGCTGGATGTATTGAGCCAGCCTTGCTTTCAAGGGTTTGGATATTACTTTGCTGTGCATTGGAACATATCACCCTTGTCATGGATCTGTTAAATATATGTGCTGAGATTCAACCACCTGAGGCAAAGTGATATTTAATCTGGGAAGTTTGAATTTGACCATTCCAGCACGTGGCTCAGATTGTGAGAGTCCACACAGTGATGCAGTACCCCCAGAAGTATACTCGTATACTAGTATACTAAGTTCAGGCACTTAAGGGTCAATTCTTATTTTCCAATTGAGAGTCAGAAAATTACTGTTTGAAATTTCTTTATAAAAGCTTTTCCTCCTAAGTGAAGATCTTCACATTTGTAATGGATAGCTGAGACATTTGGTTTCTAAAAAATACTCTTTATTTTACCATTAAATCAGAAGAAAGTATGGAGAAAACATTTATTTTGTTATTTCACTCAAAATTTTTCTCAGTAAATGCTTACCCATCTGTTCTAGTGATCAATATTTGATACATAATGAACATTAAAGCACTGGTGAAGTACCTCCAGGCACCATTCAATATTCTGTAGATACTCCTAACTTTGACATATCAATATTATGTGGATAACTGTTCTAATACAAAGTCAGTCTTGAGACTTTTTTATGTTGCTTTTTCTGAAGAAAAGATCTAGTGTAAGGCCTAGCAATAATTTTCTTCTTTTCTTCTTTCTTTTGATTCTATTAATGCTTGGCCTTGCTAGATCGTTATAGATCACAATACTATACTACATTAAAAACATTAAAAACTATTCTATGATTCTGTGATTCTATGATTCTATGATTTCTGTATAACTGAATTCAGAGATGAGCTGGCTGTGTTAGAAGATCTCTATTCCATCTTCATCACGAAGAGAACTGTTGAAATGAGAACACGTTGATGAAGTAAATCAGGAAATACTGTGAACTGTTAAAAAAAAGCCCAAAAACCAAAACCACAACAGAATCTGGAGGGGAACAGGGGTGGTGTGTCCAGGTATTTCCTCATATTGAATGAACAAAGAATCACTCTGTATGCATTTATTATACAAGCATTGACCTGAAAGCCTCACAGCCTGTAGATTTTTATCATGAAACGTATGCATTTTCATTGTTATTTCTGAGTTTTCCTTGCCATTCTCCCGTAAATGAGTTTCTTGCAGAAACGAGTGGGATCCGAGAACATTGACATTATGGGAAATGCAAGTCTTGGGCAAAGCAGAATGCAGTAAAAAAGAAGGGAACCCAACATGACACAATGCAGAAAAGATATGTAACAAAACTATTTTCCCGTAGAGTGTTTCAAGCCCAGTTCAAATGACTCCTAACTGTGTGCTCTTAATTACTTTAAAAAGCACTAGCAATCCAAATTAAGCTCCAGGAATATGATGTTTGACTCAGGCTTTCAGAGCTGACATAAATTCATTAAATCTTCCAGACCAATCCGCTTTGTTACTTTTGGCACATCTGCAGTTTTTTGTATAATAGAACATTGCATAAAGGGCTTAGTAAATTGCATTTAGCACCATGCCAGCAATGTAGCCCACAACTCTAAATGCTCCTGAATTATGCCTTTGCCTTTCATATTTGAAGATGTTTAACAGGGATCTCTCTCTTTATAAGTGTACAGATACATATATATGTATATGTGTGTATATGATATTAGATAATATGAATGCTGACAGGTGCTGCATTTGAAATGTAAGTGAAGAGAAACTTTATTACTCTTCACTTCAAAACCAATACAAAATTAAATGGGAAAAAAAAAAAACCCAGAAAAAACTTCATAACCTATTTCAGCTTTTGGAAATAATGGTAGAATTGTATTGGCAGGATATTTATGAGGGGAGCAAAAAGAATTCATGCCACTGCATAGAACGTAAATGAGTTAGAAATGTATTTTCACCGTCTGCTGCTTTCATGAAATTTAGGGATTTGTAAACAGCAGTTTTGTGTGAGAGAATAGCTGATCTTTGGTGACTTTGCTGCAGATTCTGTAATTTTGTGACAATGTTCTTCTGGTTTAGATGTACATTTTGTACATTTTAGATTATCTGATACATCTGAAAGACTGTGAGAGGTAAGTAGTCTGAGCTTTGTCCTCCTCGTCTGAAATTACATGAATATATGAACAGATGTGGAGATCTGGAATCATATCTGGAATGTAAGAGAGAGTTGAAAAGTCACAGCCAATACTCCAGTCTCTTGTGATTCGTATCTTCTGTGTCACTGCAAAGTGTTATCACTTACAGTTGTAAGCAGATGTCCTTTAAAATTAAGCTCACACTCTAAGAACCATTTTACAAAAGGCTGCCACAAAATCAGCTATGAGAAGTGGTTCATTATTTGTAAAGTTCCTCAACTTGTCTAGATCATGATTTGCCAAGAAAGGTTGGATGAAATGATCCTTGAGGTCCTCTTCCAATCTGGTACTCTGTTATTCTATGATTCCTGCCCTCTGCATGTCCTGTCCTGGAGAGATGCTGCCCATCATACTGAACTGCATAGCTTTGTTCCGGAAGTCTTCAACTTCATTATTCTCAGGTAGTATCTCTATTGTAACACTGGGAATAACAGCAGCAGTTCCCAGTCACATTTCTGCTCAGAAGGAAGCTGTTGGCTTCCTTAAGCATTATTTCATGGCGGTTAAGTGTTACACAGTTAAAGAACCCCTGGACTAAGCAAAATCATTTTACTTCTAAGCATAATATCTGTATTGTTGTTTTCTTCATAACCAACCAGCATACGTTTGCATCCAATAGTCATTTTAAAAGTAGGATAATCAAACCTAAAAATGTGAAAAAGGGAAAACAGTACAAGTAATGTATGAACTCAAACTTCTGATTTAATCAGGACCTCTAATGATATACAGCTGGTTTTATTACCATGGAGTTTTGATTCTTATAGCCAGTAATCCCTGTTCCATACCTACTTGTGACCCTTTCCTGCTCCAAGTGAGAGTTAACTTCCACACCTGTGGAGATTTAGAAAGAAGAAGGTTCTTCATTGAAGGGCCTGAGATGCAACCTTCCATAGACCTTGAAGAAGCACAGGCATATTTTATAGACTGTAGTGCAGTCCAGATCATTTGGGATTTGGTGACTGTTCCAGAGAAACTAGCAGAGGAAATCCGCTTAAGTGGCCATTAATATTTAATAAACTTTATTCAAATGACATCTGTCAACCTTCATGGCATTTGTTGTTCCACACTCTTGACATCTGTCAACCTTTATGGCTTCATGGGCATTTGCTGTTCCCTTAGTTAGCATTCAGCTTGCTTTATATATCTGAGATATGGATCAGATACCAATACTCTTCTTTCATTCTTCAACACTATAAATAACCATGTGTGCAAGCAATTGCTTAAGCTTTCAGCAGTAGCATACGTGACCCTATAGAGATTTGACCTCTTGTCTATCAGCTATCAGCATAGTATCAGCTGTTCTCGTATGTTTCAGCTCAGCATTCTGCAGATCAGCTGTAAAAGCCATTAATAAGGCATTTGTATTGAAAGGATTCAGAAGTCCCTTTCCTGATTGCATTAAGGTCATTAAGGTCTCTCCTTTTGTAAATGCTGTAGTTAAGATAGATAACCACACATAAATACATGCACATACAGATTATGCTATACATTTCTGCAGGGGAAGCTTATAAATTGGTAAACAGGAATTTTAATGAACTAACAAAATGCAGTGAAAAGGTGGTCCAGTGAGAATAACTAATGTCAGTCTTCCACCTTGGCAGGCTAACGGAGAGGAGAGGAAAAGGATGTGGTTTTTCCTCCATTCGTTTTGAGTTTGTTAATAGGCTTTTCTTCAAATAGGATACCTGCAGTTTTTTTCTGCCATGGAAGATATATAAAATACATATATTACTCATGTTTTCACGGTTTTGGCAGAACTTCTGCAAACAACTTCTTTTCGGGAGGGAAAAGAAAGAAAAGCCAATGTTTCACTGGAAATATTGATATTTGTTAGAGGTATGGAATAAAGTGAACAGAATTAATATGAGCCACTCCAACCAATTAAACTACACAAACTCTGGACCCCTAGACGAGTTTACCCATCTAAAGCCTTGCCTTTATCTTTGAGAATTATATTTATCTCACTATGAGGAAATTAAAATTATTATTAATGTGATAACCCAATTCACATTTAATCTAAGAGCACTTTTTATCTCTCTTAATATTGCAAAAAGGTCTTACATATATAAATCGTATGTAAAACTAATGAGCACTGAAAATCATAAAGTGTATTTTTTAAGCACTTGCTGCTACACAGTTCCCAGAATTCATAAAGGCCCTCATTCTGTCTAAAGGCAGTCATATAAAACACATAAAATAGATAATATGTGGTACTAGGCTTTGACCAGTAAAGATAGCATCCCCATCTTCCTATCTTTCCATTTTATTTCTTGTGTCATTCAGTATCGAGTCTCATCTAGATACAGACAAGAGTCTGCCAACTGTTGGTGAAGAGACCACTTCAGTGAACTTTATTCTTCCATCAATACAATGTAAATAGGAGTAAATAATGGCTTATAAAGAAAACAACCTATCCAATGCCACAAAATCCTGTCATGCAAACCAGTACTTCAGAGAGGTAGCGCCGTTGTGGTTAATGCTAACAGTTGGTCCAGTGTTGTATCATAGAATCATAGAATCATTTAGTCTGGGAAAGACCTTTTAAGATCATCAAGTCCTACTGTTAAGTTAGTAGTGCCAAGTCCACCACTAAACCGTGTCCCTAAGTGCCATGTCTGCATGTCTATTAAATACCTCCAGGGATGGGGACTCAGCCACTTCCCTGGGCAGCCTGCTCCTGTGCTTGACAGTCCTTTCAGTGAAGAAATTTTTCCTAATATCTAGTCTAAACCTCCCCTGGCACAACTTGAGGCCATTTCCAGAACAATTTAAAAATTTATAATAAGAATATCAGTGCAAGTCCTTAGACTATGGCCAGCACACCCCCAACTGCCTGTGTGACAGGACATGAACGTTAACAATAATCCCACCATTCATTCCTGCATAAGAAAGAGGGCCAGCAAGATTCTGTTATTTAAATGGGAACCGATTTCTGAAAGTTTATCAAAGGCCAAACAAAATTAGTTGATCCCCATAAAAGCAATGTAAAGTTGGCAGCTACCATACAGTAGTTTTTATGTAGAAGCTTTATACAATAGGAAATTTATAGATAGGAAAAGTGAGGTCATAGAAATGATATTCCATAGCCTTCCCCAGGATCTCTTTGCATTTGATCCTCTTGAAAATTAAAGAGCTCATATCTGGAAAGGCCACCTGGTTTCCAATTTCAGGACCTAACTGTAAGGTTTGATAACTCACAGGTCATTAAAGCTTAAGGCAATAGAAATGCAGCACAAAAAATTGCTTTCGTAACTTTATTCCTGTGAAAATTCTGACATGTTTAATAAATAATAGAAAATGTTGGCACTTTATATAAGGTTTCTATGCCTATATATTTGCTGCTTCTTATCCAACTTGCGATGTCTAAATAGTATTTGAAGAAATGCATAACTGTTTAACCAGATAGCTCACTGAAAAAAATTTATTCAGTGACTGAATTTAAAATTGTACTTCTGCTACCAAGTCCATTTTTAAAGGGTTTTTTTGAAGATATTAGTTTTAAGCAGTGGGGATCCTACAGCTAGTACTACTGTGGTGATCAGACTTTGAAATACATCTTGATGTAGAAATTATTGTTCAGAAAAGTATATGTTATGCTGGTAATGTTACAGCCATGCAAATATGGGGGTTTTGTTTTGGTTTCTTTTAGCTATTTGGTCAATTCCAGTGTTGCCAGCCAACAAAAGCCATGTTAATTTATGTGATATTATCAGAGCAGTACTCCACAAGCCTTAAGAGGCTTTATCTACCTATATCTTCTATGCTTCAGTGCATCTGAAGAACTATAGAAAAAAAAGCCAAACAAAACCCACAGTAATTACTCTATAGAGCACAGAGAGAGTTAAGGAACAGTTAAAGGCACGCTCCTTTGAGCTGGTTTATGACACATCAAATTGAGGTAGGATTTTGATCCCTTACACCTGCTTTACCTAGGCCTTTGGCTGATGGAGTTAGTAAAGATATTCCAACAGAGTTCTGTGAGTCTGGATAAGGATTTGTGCACTGAAGAAAATATATGAGACCAGGTATAGTAAATTAATTCAGAACAGGCACAGTATGCTGCAGTTTAATCTCTTGTTATCAATGGGCCAAGTCTTAGATTGCTTAAATGCTAATATGCTAATTCCAACTTCTGGTACCAAGATGTTATATATGTTGCCTCTGCTTTAGTAATTGTCACTGTGACTGACTTACATATTAATGAAAAATTGTTGAAACTCTTTAGCAATTGCAACACCCTCTGGAAAAAATACACAGTTCTTTCCCAAACTGTGATAAGCAAATAATTTAAGTAAGTAATTTGTCAAATTCAAAAGCAATTGGGAATTCCAAAATAAATATTGTTTTTCTTTCCAGCTACAGAGTTAGAAACTAAATGAATTTTAACAAAATAACAATGCTTTGTAATAGAAAGGGGCCTGCAGCTTTTTCTATTTCAACAGGGTATTTCAAAGGAGACATGTTTTCCTTCTATGTGAAATAAAAAAACCTAATCTTTTTTATCCAGCTTCCAGATTTGGTGTGCAGCTAGTGACCCTAACTAGTGACTGACCTCGCTGATGTTTAAACCTTTCAATGCAATTTTATTTGCACATTTTCATGTTAGCAGTGATGTTCATCATATTGAAAGACTAACTGTATGTGGAAGAATCAGACAGTGAAAGTGCATCTGTTACTTTCTGTACTGGCACCATTTTACTGTTTGGATCTCTGATTTCCATTGAAAGAGATTTGGAAACTGTATTCCTCTTTTATAATCTCACATGCCTTTATGGGAACTTTTTACTCAAATCATGCTGCTCTCAAACAACCCTCCCATTGATAAAAATCCATAGGAATGGCTTTTTATCTTGAGTTACACATAGCATGCTTCCCCCAACAGATGCATTAAATATGCACAGTAACAAAACAGAGTTGCTATATGAGTGATTTCTCTCATAAATCATATTTGGTGTCAGATTGTAGCTCTAATATGTACATTTGAAAACATGTTTGTGACAGTGATGAAAACATCCATCCTGGCTCAGCTTGAGCACATAGACAGGTCAGTCAACACTCCCTCCCATTCTGGAAATGTCAGTAGGAGCATCTACAGTAAAAGGGCCCTGTGCAGATGTGGAGGTCATGAGCAAATCTGGTCTCAACATCCTTGTTCTTGCTTTTAGACACCCATGTTTTGCCATATTGCTATTCTGGAGTATATTAGCAAGAATATTGGTTTCACCTCAGAGGGAGGTGATTACCTGCCTCTTGGAAGAGCCTGGAAGTGAACCAGGATTTAGAAATGAAGCGGGGAGCTGATCGTTCAAGCATAGATGTATCCACAACAATGAGGTTAGAGATGATGGTGGATGGTATATTTCCTTCATTCGCTGCGAGGTTTTAGTCCCATATTTCTAAATAATCTCAGTCTCATGTCAAACTAGATTCCTTTTGAAATATTACTGTTGAGAATAATAGATTCTGTTAGA
This sequence comes from Nestor notabilis, assembly GCF_000696875.1. NCBI lineage: Eukaryota > Metazoa > Chordata > Aves > Psittaciformes > Psittacidae > Nestor > Nestor notabilis. Next base: position 13,370 of record NW_009939986.1, read on the forward strand.
GGTAAATATAAACAAGAACTCAACAATGAGAAGTATTTTCTCAGATGCCAGAAAATTCAGTTCACAACCCAAGATCCCAAATTTTAAAAATCACCTCAAATATTCCTGTGCTTTGACTCCTTAATCTCCATATGACATACATTTCTGCATCTTGTATGACAACAAAGCAGTACTGCCACTTATTTTCTTCCAGATTAACATCAATTTTCTGTCATAATGTCAAACATATTGTACTGAAAACAACAAATCTCCTCCATCCCAATTCTTACCCTTCAAAGGAGCATGGGACAATCATTGGAGCATGCACTTCCTTGGCTACTAAGATAGATCATGTGGCAAAAAAAAAAAACCAAACCGCAGCCATGGTGCTGTTGCCGTGTTTCTATTAATAGCAGTGAAATAAATACATCAATGTCAGTTAGTTTATGCTATAATAAAACAGGTATTTTCCCATAAAGTAGTGTTTCTCATTAGATTTTTTACAGAAAGATAATTGGGCATGAAGGGCTCAATAAATCAGAAGCACTTACAATCTGCAAGATCAACAATAATAATGCTTTTGAAAGAACATAGCTGTATGTTTCATCTCAGAGAAACCATGCAAATGGTATGTATGGCTGATACTACATATATTCCTTATACGCAGGGGTTTCAGTTTACTCCGGGTGTAACTGACTGCGGCCTGAATTACACTGTCTTCTGAGTACTGCCATGATTCTCTGTAAAGTACTTGAAGTCATATGGTTTTGTCATATATATTCCACATTAAAGATTTTTTGAAAATACTGGTTTTGATTAGCAGTTCTGGCTGAATAATAGCAAAATTTTTGTCTTCATGACTTTCTCATGCAGTGCTATGCCTCATCATAAAGTTAATTGTCCTGGGTT
>NW_009939986.1:14540-42309 GCF_000696875.1 Nestor notabilis
GGGTCGGGCTGGGTATCGGTCGGCGGGTGGTGAGCGGTTGTGTCCTTTTCCCTTGTTATATCCCTTATCATTATTATTGGTAGCAGTAGTGGTTTGTATTATACCTTAGTTACTGGAGAGCTGTTATCTCAACCCGTGGGAGTTACATTCCTCCAGTTCTCCTCCCCATCCCTCCGGGAGCAGGGGGAGGAAGAAAGGGTGGAGTGAGCGAGCGGCTGTGTGGTTCCGAGTTACCAGCTGGGCTTAAACCACGACATTAATGCAAAATAAAGAATCACATCGCCCTTACAGCAAATTTTTGGGGTTTTGTGGTTGTGGTGTTTTTTATGTGGCTTTCAGGAAGCAGAAGTAGATGTAACCAGTGTGTAGACAGAAGCAGGTGTAAATACCCCAAAACCTCCATCCCAACTTTTATTCTGAATTGCCAGATGCTGGCAGTTAAAAGAAAAATATACATATATTATGAAACTGTCAGCTACAAAAGATACCTCCTGAAGCATAGCCAGAGTATAATGGTTTTGTCTATGTTCATGGGTTCTTTGAAGATGAGTTTTATTGTTCTTGCTGCAAATAGCTGCATTATAGCTCTTCATACCTGACATTTATTTTCAGGTTTATTTCTTAAGCTTGATTGAGCTGTAGAAACTGTGCGGTATAGCGGCTGTCATGGAAACCTCTAGGGTTTCTGTAGCCTGGCCACTAGTTTGACATTCAGGAAGATTCGCCAGAAAATTCAGTCCTTCTTTTGCAACTATTCAACACTGATTTCCACCTCTACAATCAAGTCCTCTTTGTCCATACATTTGGGGAACAGTTGTGTCTAGTAAGTAATTTCAAGGTATTTCCTTCCTCCTGATATTTCCTTCTTCTACTTCATGCTCTGCTTAACTCCCAGTAATGGCTACCCTCTGAGGAGGTGGAACCAGTGACACAGGACTAATGACTCTTAGAGACTGGCTGTCCACTCCTTTATCACAGCGCATTTGAAGCCTAAATGTGGACTAAAAAGTAGCTCATCTGTGGCTCCACTTAACAGGAGAAACAGCCACAGTGTGTGGAAGTGTGAACGTGCAGGGGTACTCTGTGACATATTTGTCCTTGATGCAGTGCTCCCTCCAGCTGGAGAAATTCTGTTTCCAGCACTGACTTGTGTCTCAATGGCAAAAAAAGCCCCAACATACCGCTTTGGTTCATGTGGGCACAGCTATACTCTAAGCTAAGCAGCATTTTTCTTCTCTAAGATGATATCTTATGAAATTTAATTACTATGAGGCAACCACAAATCCCAGCAGTTTCTGTAGGGATTTCTACCAAATCATGCTGCTCTCAAACAACAACAATACTCAAACCAAAAGCTTGTTCTTAGACAATTACTAAAATTCAAGAAGTTACAATTTCTGAAATTTTATATCTTCATTTTATATATATTTAAAATAATAGAATTTGAATAGAATTTTTAAACTGCTTATCTCCTCTGTAAAGATTTTAAAATAACTATATATATCCTATATGTTTCTCGAATTATGAGGAAAATACAAATATCCGAACAGAATTGCATCATATTGATATTTTTCTCTAAGTGAATGCTTCACATCATCTACATTATTAGATGTAGCTTATACATCTATACATACAGATGTAGATTATTAGATTAGTTATAGATACAGAAATAATACCTTACACATTCATGAAGCAGAGAAGATAATGCATCTATGAAAATCTGGAATTTCCTGAGGCATTGTATAGAAATTGGATACTCCATACTGTTCTTTAAGCTGCTTCTGAGAACCTTCCCTTGTGATAAAGAAAGCTGTACTAAATTTTCTACATTTTCAGATGAACATCCACAGAATCTCACCAGTTTCTCTTTTGACCTCTTAAAATCCTATAGGACATTTCCATAAAGATGGTTCTCAAAGTTGCTTAGCAGCCAGTGCTCTTACTAAAGGTTCCGCGGCCTTAGGCTGGTCAGAAATCAGCAGGGCATGCCAAGATCACTAAGTCGGCATTTTTGCATTCACAGATATTCATTCCATAAGAAACAAATGGGCTTCTACTAAATATGTATTGTGACGAGGGATATTGTGTCCTTGTCAACAACTGCATGATAAAACAGAGACATCTACTGGTTAAAATACGAAATAGGAAAAATATCAAAACATCTGTGGGACACCACACAGGCTTGTCAGACTTCCTTCCTTTGCGTTCTTACTTCATGGCTGAAATACAAAACTTGCTCTTCTTTATATAGATGTCAATCTTCCCTTAGTGATCAACACATTCCCCCAGAAGCTTACCAAAACATTCAAACTCTACTTGTGCACTCTGGTTAAGGGCAACAGCGAATTTCCCTTTGATATCCTGAGAACAAAACCAGGCCTTGTGATACAGGTAGACCATGCGTGTTTGAAGCCTAATGGACATTTATATGTGACTAGACAAAACCAGTTTTTTCTGTAGAGTACTGAATATTCAGCCCTTCTTCTGGCCACTCCACAGCTGAGGAGAAGGCAGACATTCCTTGAACACCCTATTCAGCACTTCCCAAGTTATTTATGCTAAAAGCTGAATCTGAATTACAGCCTCAAATTGAATTCTGCTACCAGGGATGGGGCATCCACAACTGCTCTGGGGAGCCTCTTCCAGTGCCTCAACACCCTCACAGTAAAGAATTTCTTCCTAACATCTAATGTAAATCTACTCTTTTTCAGTTTAAAGCCATTACCCCTTGTTCTATCACTACATGCTCTTGTAAAAAGCCCCTCACCAGATTTCTTGTAGCCCCTCTTTAGGTACTGGAAGGATGGTCTCAGATGTCCCCAGAGCCTTCTGTTCTCCAGGCTGAACAAACCCAACTCTCTCAGTCTGTTTTCATAGCAGAGGTGCTCCAGTCCTCTGATCATCTTTATGGCCCTCCTCTGGACTCACTCCAACAGATCTTCTTATGTCCTTGGTGGTTACGTACAACTGGCACTCCATCTCAGTTTGCAGTGTATGCATACCCTATCAATACGACCTTTTACTTTACATTTCAGAATACTTTGGCTTTACTAACTATTTAATCTCTTCTAGTTTCTCAAGTTGTCAGATTTGCTTCTTAGTAACATGTCTTCATGGTACCAAAACTGGTGAGAAATTTTTATAGCACATCTATATCTAACCAAATCAATGTTATTTCTTTATTGACTAGAATCTCATTTAAACTGCTGCACAGTTTTTTCATCCCCTAGAATTAGCTTTCTGTAACACTATTTTGGGGGGCTTTATTTCAGAAAAGAGATTCTACAATTTAAAAGTCAATAAAAAGCAATATGTAGTGAACTATGGACAGAAAAAATACTTTAAAATAGCACTAGGAGATTCAATAATTAAGCAATCCCTTCTTTTATAGAGAAGTTGTGAATGGATTATCATGTGATCATCATATTGTTTACTGACTGTACTTGCAGTATGTTTTGGTAGGATTGCAGTGTATAGTTGAGTAGTTAGAATAATTAAACTTACTGTAAAAGAAATTCAAGCATATTAAACATCTTAATAAAGCATACTGAAAAGAGAAAATATGAATCATGGGCAATTGAATATTGTTTAATGATTTATAATAAGAAAGACATAAAATAAAAATATTTTGTGTCACTTGACTGTAAGTTAAATCAATGTCCTTTTTTAGATCTATTTCTACGAAATTCTACTAGTTCAAGGGGCTGAGCATCTCACAGAGACTTAAACCCTTTAAGATGTGAATGGAAAATGTATTGATGGCAATTTTTCCTAATGGGATAGGATTAATTCCCTCCGGGAAATGCAAAAAACTAAAGTCTGATAAACAGCTCTATCTTCTCAGCTTGATCTCTCTCTTTATTTTTTAATTCTTCTTTTTAAATTACTTTTTTTTAAATTTATGTTAGGTCCATAGTCCCCATGGTTATGGGCATAGCCTTTGAAAAATTAAATGAGTCAAACTAATAAATCAATTTCTGCTAGAATTTGATAGCATCCTAAAACACATATGATATGATATGATATGATATGATATGATATGATATATGATATGATATGAAGGGTTCACATATTTCTGTTGAAGCCATGATTAATATTCTAAATGTCATAAATGCAAGTCTGTGTGGTAGTGAGGAAAAGTATCACACTGCACGTATTTCCAGTGGTAGTCTAAATTGGTTATGAGGTAAAGAGAGAAAGAAAGGAAGGTCACCTTACAGTTAGTAAAAAAGATGACAGTTAAGATATGCAGGCTTACAATTACACATGAGTGTACTGCAAAAGAGGAAACAACAGACTGGATTCATTTCCCTAACAATTTCTCTGATTCTACAAGTGTGAGAAATATTGGCATAAGCTTTATATAAACCTATAGATGGATGTAGATGTTTTATATAGAGCTGCAGTTCTGAAATATAGATAGAAATTGACATGAAGCCAAGAGAGAAAAGTTATTTTAGAAGTGTGAGTAAAGATTATGTCTGAATTTTGTGCCTGTCATAATTTCAAATAAGGCTGAGTAGCAAATCTCTGTGGTAGATAAAAGCAGTCTTCAGGTGGGAGGCCATCCTTACTCACTGTATTATATCACTTAAAGACAGTCTCAGTCAATGGTAAAGGGATGATAAAATGAGAATAATTTAAACAAAAATCTTAATATGGTTATCAGCAAATTATACTCAAATGTATAGCCCTGGTTAATAATCTGAGGTCTCAGCTGTAAGCAAATTCCATTAAAACTAAATGGCAAATAAAGAGAGTGAGAACCAAGAAATTTAACTTCTAGTTTCCACAGCATTTCTTTCCAAAATCAGTTGTATCCAACTTCCTGGTTTAAGTTGAATGTTAGTATCAAAATTAGTAGTGTCAGAATAAATCTGTACATCAGGTGTGTGTTGATTTCCCCCATTACATCCATGCAAGAGCCTATATTATAACTTCTCAGAGCTAAACAATTGGGGTTTGAGTTTTCATTACTCCTGCTTGTTTAGTTCCACCATGATTTGCTGTGTGTTCTTTCTTACTTATGTCATGGCAAGCAGTAAATCTCTCACCTCTGGAGAGATTCCAGACTTCTTCAGTAGTATTTTGTCTGAGAAACAAATATTGTGCCAGCATTATCTTTCTTTTTCCAGAACTATCTTTATAAATGACGTGCTTTCTATGCCCGCACATGTTTAAGGCGACAGGATAACGGGATTCTGCAGTGAATTCGGCCGCACCACCACAGCGCGCGGCTGCACCTGCTTTACCGGGGGCTGAATTCAGCACCGGGGCGGGGACAGCTCCTGGGTTGCCCAGGGCCGCTGGGTCCTCCTGCCCCCCTCCCAGTCGTCAGCCCAGCAGCTCACTGGAGATAACCTCCTTGTCTGGGTTTGCGGGAGGGGGGGGGTGTGTGTTTGGTTTGTTTGTTTGGCTTTTTTAAACGACATTCCTAGTAATGAAGACAATGCATTGTGCATGCAAGGAGTGCAGAACAGATCTTGCAAACGGTCTCCTGTGCAAAAGAGTTGGAAACTGCAAGGTCTTTGTCATTACTTAGATGGAAGTTTTCAAGATTCTAGTAAATAAATCTAAGGAATCATAATCAGCTGTCATTACCTGAAAATTAGACAGCTAATACAAAACACAATCCAAACATAAGAAACATGCCAGCTGTTATCATCGAAAAGTTTAGAAAACTTCTGAATGGGGACAGGAAAGGACTTTAATAAAGGCATCTCATTCATTTTTGATTAATTTAGCTGACTTTTACACACACAGGCAAATTGTTTCTTCTAAAAATAACATTTACGGAGGTCAAAAAGATCTGCAGACACAAAACTGTTTTATAAATAAAGCCCTTAACATGACTCTTGAAGTTAATTTTTTGTGTTTCTCAGTAATGGGGAGTTAAATCTCTCCCATTCTTATATGGCAAAGAAAGCTTTCGCTAGATACATTTTTTATTTTCACTGTAACATACACTACATTAAATGATTTAATTGATTAGACTAGTTACACTGTAATTTCAAGCAGGTAGTACCTTCACTTCTGTAAATAATATGACAGACAAATTCAAGGGCTTATCCAATTCCTAGTGGAAAAATAAATAAATAAAGCAATTCACTTACCCTGACTCTGGATCTGCTATTTCTTTTACATTAAGTCCTAGCAGGCAGTGTGCTGTTTATCATGAAATAATTCATTTCATGACTCCAGCTGAGATAGCCTTTTGTTGTTCAGCAACAACAAAAAAAAAAAAAAAATTAGAACTGACTTGATATGGATTTGTATCTGTTAACAAGACCAAATTAATGATTGTTAGCTTTGTGCTAAATAAACAGTATTCAGGGTTGTCTCCATTGATGCTGAACTGAATACATATGCCTCTTCCTACCTATGAAGACTGCCTTCATCTGTGACTACTTAAGGTCTCCCATCTTTGACAGTCTAACAGATAACCCCAGTATTATCCTCAGCTCACAACTAATGACAGCAGGTTTCTTCAGGGCTGTGCTGGAGATCCAGCTAATACTCACATTTGCAGTCATTGCCTGTTCCTTGTGCCTAGTGTAATTCCTTTGGTCTCTAACATCTCTGTCACTGCTTTTTTGTGTCCCTGCCCATGGCAGGGGGGTTGGAACTAGATGATCTTAAGGTCCTTTCCAACTTTAACTATTCTATGATTCTATGATTCTATATCAGTTGTTGTAGAACTGCAAGGAGCAATTTGAAGCTTATTCCCTTACACCTTTATTTTCTGCCTCAGTTGTATGCTTATCTATGCAGAAGTCTTCACAGTGCTGGCAACGATACGCACTGAGATGGGTGTGCAGGAAAAAAAAAGCCAGGTTTTAATGGCAATTGAATACTGGGAAACCACTACATTTTCAAGAGATTGCTACCAGTCCTTGCCCTGTCAAAGATCAGAAACAACAGTATCTGGAGCAGCCTGTTAAGATTGCATCATTAACTCAAGGAATGTGTTACTATTCATTACATCAGCAGCAGATTCAAATGTCTCCTATCCAGCCCATAAAAAAGGTATTTAAATATGTCCATTTTTTCAGAATTTATAAGGACATATTTTTGAAGTTTAGTAAGAGTTGGATTTTTATGTGGTTTTGTAGAAATACAGCTAAATGGCATAAGCTGTCAGAATCTGTTATTTATTTAAGCAGAGTATTGTTTATATTCTGAAATGCAGATTTAAAATATTATATCAAGAATGATATAGACAAACTGTGGTTTTAGATTGATTACCTGAAGTATGTAAAATTTCAGTATTCATGTGTATGTATACTGTATTCAGGTATTTCAGACCAGAATAGAGTTCCAGAAATATGCACCTAACACAGGAAGTTTTGTTGGGAAAAATTCAGTCAGCTGTGGGCTTTTGCTCTTCTGTATCAGCATAGCTAGCCTAGCAGATTGCTACAGGCCTTTCTTACAAACTCAGTGCTTCTGTTAATATTAAGATACCTCTGTTCTATGAGGATTTACCAGCATAATACTATCTACAGAGTTCTTTATGTAGACTTAGAATAGGGAGTGCCTTTTTTTACTACTTCTTTTTCTCATGGTTGCTATTTTTCTTCCTAGTGATCTCCTGCCATTTTTTTTGCCTAACGAGTTGTAACATCTAGCCAATTGCAATAATTAAAACATATCGTCTGTGGAATAAGGCAGAACTTTAGCTACACAACAAAGTCCCAGACAAATAAAAGTTGGAGATTCTTACATTAGAAGAAACCGAAATACTTTGCTTTGCTGTAAATTCTTTTCACCAAGAACAGACCCATGCGTACAGACGCTATGCATAAAACACTAAAAATCCAGGCCTGCTAGTCTGTATATTTTATTAAAATAGCTGGCAGAGTTGAGGCTTGCATGTTACCAGCATATGAATGAATGGCTGGAAGAAACAGACAGATGGTTGTTGTCAATAAAACTCTCTAGGTGGCAACTCTGAACAGGAAAGTTTTCTGTTCAAGACCCATAAAATGCATGGAGTTTTAGTCTTGTCACACAGTGGAAGAAGGGGTGCTATACATTGACTCACCTTTTTTCTATGATCTTTTGTACGCTGATGAACATTTAGGCATACAATAAATTCCCTATGACAGACTGAAACTCCAGTATATCCTAATTAAAACCAGTTTGACCACAGCTGGGCAGGTAAGTTCTCATGACTTTCTTTTTTTAAGAACAATGCATGTCAAGTAATTGGGTCCTTGTATTAACCAGATTTTTCCAGTGCTGTTATTTACATTCTGATGCCGGCTTCAATGAGGAAGCCATCAGTTTGACAGGAATTGCAAGCTCAACAATTCAGACCTGTGCCATGTTTATTTGTTCTTTGAATTCTGAAAGTATAATTATGTTATTGACTATTTTAGAGAACTCAGGCATGCATTAGTTACAGTGATTTCAGTGAAACGGAGAACCTAGTATACCTTATTTAAGCTTCAGTCAGTGAAATTTAAATCAGGCAACTTGCACGGTTTGAAAGGTAGTTATTGCTTTCTGATAGATTTGGCTTTTGTCTGCCTCTATCCTAGCTACAGGACATCACGAGTTTCATTAATCAGCCCTGTGTAGATATGCAGTGTTATCAGTTTCGTTCTTTACTAAGATTGGCTGCTGTTGTGGGTAGCAGAAGTTTTAAAGGGATGCGTAGCCCTCCTAAACAGGATAGATTAACCAGGGTATGTTTTCTGAATGGGCTGTATGAAGGATGAAGTCAAGTAGTCCACATCTCACTCGGCAGGAGAAATGAAGAGATCTTATTCCTCCAATGAATATGGCTGGAAACAAAAAAATGACGGAGTGCTGGTAGGGAGAGAGAGAAATCTGTTTGGAATACTTCAACATATGGAAGGTGCTACCTGTTCTGTACTATTATTAGCTGAAAGAGGACAAAGATAACACACAAGTACATGATGATGCCAAATATGGACTCTTACACTGTGAGCACTTTCAGTTTGCGCTTAGAGAGCTGAATTTGTGCTTAGTAGCCCATAGCTGAAACAGGCTTACTGCTGTTTTTCTTGAAGTTAGATTGAGGTGCCTTTCCATCTCTGGAGCTGTTCCTGCCACTGTGACCGACCTCTCCCCATGTACTCATCATACCTGCATTCTGCTTAGATGCATTCACTCTTACTGGATATTACAGCAATTTTGTCAGACTGAGTGTGTCACTGGAAGTACACCAAACATCACCAAATGGATTTAACAGAAACATTTCTGAGAAATCAGAGCAAATGCTTTGATGAATGAGCTTAAACTGAGCTTTAAAATGGAAAATAATTTATTGCAGTATTTCTAATAGAAATGCGGATTTACTTAGGACTTATAACCAAAGTGATAGATTTTTTCCCAAGTAAAGTGTTATAATAATTTTCGCATCACTGTAACACTTTGCACACTATTTCAAAGCTGACCATATTCCTTTGAGTACAAATAACTAAACTTTGTAGTAAAACCGTTAGGTTGTCTGATAGGTTCATTTCTTTTCTCATAATATTGGTTCTGTAAATGAGAATGACCAGCTATTCCAGACAAAATGGAAGGCTGTGAGGTATAGAGGTGCCTGAGCTTTATCAAAATGAGTGACAAAATATTTCAGAAAACCTATCTCCTGAGACAGAAATTGAAACATTATTTCTAGGAAGCATTTGTCTACTTACACATTTCAATCATGATGAGAAACTGGATTCACCTTCATACTAGTGCTTACTTTTTAACATCTTGTGCTCAGCCTAACTCAGGGCCAATACCTTCAATTCTTGAGCACCTGAAATTTGTCTAGACATGACAATTTGGCAGGCCTAGTGAACAATGTTTCATGTTTATTTCTCTTAACTTTGTCTTTTGGTTCATAAATCTCAGCATGGCTAAGGAAGGTGTGCACTATGTAGTACTAAACTGACTGCTTACACACGGTTCCCAGTCACTTCATAGAATCATAGAATAGTTAGGGTTGGAAAGGACCTCAAGATCATCTAGTTCCAACCCCCCTGCCATAAGCAGAGACACCACACACTAAACTATGTCGCCCAAGGCTCTGTCCAGCCTGGCCTTAAATGCCTCCAGGGTTGGAGCATTCACAACTTCCTTGGGCAACCTATTCCAGTGCCTCACCACCCTCACTGTGAAGAACTTCTTCCTTATATGTAATCTAAAGTTCCCCTGTTTAAGTTTAAAGCCATTACCCCTTGTCCTACCACTACAGTCCCTAATGAAGAGTCCCTCCCCAGCATCCTTATAGGCCCCTTCAGATACTGGAAGGCTGCTCTGAGGTCTCCACGCAGCCTTCTCTTCTCCAGGCTGAACAGCCCCAACTTTCTCAGCCTGTCTTCATACAGGAGGTGCTCCAGCCCTCTTATCATCCTGGTGGCCCTCCTCTGGACTTGCTCCAACAGCTCCATGTCCTTTTTATGTTGAGGACACCAGAACTGGACACAATACTCCAAGTGAGGTCTCACGAGAGCAGAGTAGAGGGGCAGGATCACCTCCTTTGACCTGCTGGTCACGCTTCTTTTGATACAGCCCGGGATACGGTTGGCTTTCTGGGCTGCAAGTGCACACTGCCTGCTCATGTCAAGTTTCTCTGCACTACATAAAGTTTCACATAATTACACATAATGCAGAAAACTAATAATGTTCTGCACATTAGCAGAAACTTTATATCCTTCACTTGGTAACTTGCAATAATAAATGTCACCTCCTATTGCAATTTAAAAATGGTAAGACCAGTCATGGCTTGCTTTCTGAAATGAATTGGCTTACTGCAGACAGTAAAACAATCAGGTTTTGACTGCGTCTACAATGGTTCTAATGTTTTCTGTCTGTGCAAAAATCACAACATTGAAACAAAATAATGAATGCAGCAGCCAAAGCAGCTTCCACCATTGTGTGTTTATCTGACACATGCACATTTGAAAGGATTTAAGCAAGCCCTGACAAGGACACTTGTATCAGTCTAACCAAAACATTGTTTATTTTGTTTTACAGATTTTGGCCATTGTGTCCATTTTGTTCATCGTACTGTCCACTATTGCTTTGTCTCTTAACACGCTGCCAGAGCTTCAAGAAATAGATGAATTTGGGCAGCCAAATGACAACCCTCAGCTAGCACACGTTGAAGCTGTGTGTATTGCTTGGTTTACCATGGAGTATCTTTTGCGTTTTCTGTCCTCACCAAATAAGTGGAAGTTCTTCAAAGGCCCATTAAATGTCATTGACTTACTGGCTATCTTGCCATACTATGTCACCATTTTCCTCACGGAGTCCAATAAAAGTGTCCTGCAGTTCCAAAACGTCAGACGTGTGGTTCAGATATTTCGTATTATGAGGATCCTAAGGATTCTTAAGCTCGCCAGACATTCAACAGGCCTTCAGTCCTTAGGTTTTACACTGAGGCGGAGTTACAATGAATTGGGCTTGTTGATATTATTTTTAGCCATGGGAATAATGATATTTTCGAGTCTTGTATTCTTTGCTGAAAAGGATGAGGATGCTACAAAATTCACTAGTATCCCTGCATCATTCTGGTGGGCAACGATCACTATGACTACTGTAGGATATGGTGACATTTATCCTAAGACGTTATTAGGTAAAATAGTCGGAGGACTTTGCTGTATTGCTGGAGTGCTGGTGATAGCCCTGCCTATACCAATTATTGTGAACAATTTCTCAGAGTTTTATAAGGAGCAGAAAAGACAGGAGAAGGCAATTAAGAGGAGAGAAGCACTTGAGCGAGCTAAAAGAAATGGCAGTATTGTCTCCATGAACCTGAAAGATGCCTTTGCTCGCAGTATGGAAATGATAGATGTAGCAGTAGATTCAGGTAAGCCTGGAGAAGCATCCAATCCAAAGGAGACACCAGATGACAACCACCTGTCCCCAAGCAGGTGGAAGTGGGCCAGAAGGACAATGTCTGAAACAAGCTCAAACAAGTCTTATGAGAACAAATACCAAGAAGTTAGTCAACAGGACTCCAATGAGCAATTAAACAATGCTGCAGCATCCTCCAGCCCACAGCACCTCAGTGCCCAAAAACTGGAGATGTTGTATAATGAAATTACCAAAACTCAGTCTCAGACTAATCTTAATGCCGGTTACCAAGACCAGTCAGCAAAGCCACCTGGGTATGAAGAAGAAATAGAAATGGAAGAAGTTAGAGGTCAGAGAGATCCATTGTCAACTGGACCTACAGACATTGTAACAGACATGAGAAGCACATCCAGTATTGACAGTTTCGCCAGTTGTGCGACTGACTTCACGGAAACAGAAAGGTCTCCCCTTTCTCTGTTTCCGGGCTCTCACTTGCAAATGAGATTTCCAGCTGATGCTGTTAACCTGGAAGACAACCAAAGAGTAAGGAGTTCTCAGTTTATACCATTCACAAAAGACAGAATGTTTTCTCCAACTGATGTCACCTTTGACTATAATTCAATCAACAGAGCTGTTACCAGTGATGGCAGTGGGTCCCAAACTGTTTTGCATGGTCATTTGCATTTTGACACTGCCATGGAAAGCCCCAAAAGTTCCCTGAAAGGTAGCAACCCGTTAAAATCTAGATCCCTTAAAGTTAATTTTAAAGACAATAGAGGTGGTGCTCCACAAACTCCACCAAGCACTGCAAGGCCACTGCCAGTAACGGCAGGAGCAGACTTCACACAGGCCACTCCTCAGCACATCAGCACCATTCTCCTAGAAGAAAATTCACCCCAAGGTGATCGACCTTTACTTGGTGCTGATGCATCAGCACTTTGTCAGGGACCTGTTAAAAAATCATCCCCTCTCTTTCTCAAACAAAAGATACTCACTTTCCCTTCAAAAGAGAGGAGGAGCTTCACTGAAATAGACACTGGAGAAGAAGAAGAGTTTATGGAGTTACATGGTATGGAACATGAAAAACAACAGGATATCAAGACAAATTGCTGTGGTGATAAACAGAGTGATGGCAGCCGTTTAACGGAGGAGCCACAGATCAGCTCTTCACCCAAAAGCATGAGCCACAACTGTACTCAAGACATTTACCATGCTGTGGGTGAGGTAAAGCAAGACAGTAACCAAGAAGGTCACAAAATGGAAAACCATTTATTTGCCCCAGAAATTCATTCAAGTCCAGGAGAAACTGGTTACTGTCCCACACGCGAAACTAGCATGTGACTAGTTACAAAAGCAATAAAAATACCTTTTCTTAAAACAGTTAGTAATGCCTATTAACTAAAACATGGAAAGCCTCAAAAAAGTGCATAAAATGTTATTTTTGCATGGCATGAAGAGTTGTTTAGTTTAAATACTGTTTAATTAAAAGAAAAAAAAAAGACTGCTTTTTGTAACAAACTGAAAAAATGGGAAAAAAATGACTCAAGAACAGTGAATACAATAAAGAGAGCTCTGTTAGGAGCCAGTGTTCTGCAACATCTGACATTTTTGATCCTTTCACTTATGATTGTAGACAGATTTTGAACTCTTTTAACTTTATTTTGTTTTCTTGGTTTCAATGAATTTTAGAATTTGCACATGAAAGGATGAAATGTCAATGCATGCACTCATAAAGATGTGAAACAAGGTGCTTCGAGCTTGCAAAGTGCATATATTTGTAAATAGTTTGGGGTTGGGGGGAAAGCTACTGTTAACAAGGATTCATGGAAAAAGCATTTCCTGGGACACAGGTACTTCCTTCACAGCGTGCTGCCTGGAGGTTTTGTACAGACTTATGTTGCAAAATTGCAACTTCTACTTAAAGCATCTCACATATCTTGCTTTCTGTTAAAAAGCTCATATCTGTTAATTAAGGACTACAGTATTTTAGTTTATCTGTGCTGTAAATCATGATTACTTTTTTTATTTGCATAACTTTAGTTATTGCATTTGTCAGTTTAATTAATGATCCTGTGAGGAAAAGCAAAGATTTAATGACCAGAACTTGAAGCAGTTGATATTTTTATAGAAAACTGCCAGCATTTCATAACTAAGAAAAAAGATGTTCCATTTTAAAATACAAAAACCATAGTTACTTTTGTGGCAATAAATAGTGCCAAATGGCTATATAGACATATCCAAAAGTTCTCAAACTCTCAGAATATTTCTACTAACTTGGTCTTAAAAAAAAAAAACATTACACGCATTCTCTTTTTTTCCTTTGATTTAACAGTATTTCTTCTGCAAGATCTTTGAGCTCTCTTTCACTTTTATTGGCATGCAGTGCCCATACTTCAAAAATGGCAATGTTGTTGAAGCTGTTATGGTGTAAAGACATAAGAGACAAGTTTTGTAAGAGGAAGTAGTACCTTTTATCAGCACAAATCACGTAGCTGCAAAAAACAGGCTTCAAGTACATGTCACTTGCCGCAGGTCTTCCACGTCCCAAAGCTTGTCTTTGTTTTTCAGTTCAGTCATTTGGACTGACAGATGGTATCTTCTGACTCACCGACTTTGCCTCAACCCATCCTCCCATGGCTGTTCCAAAATGGAGCATAGGCTTTCCCCTACACCTAAATAAAGGGAAATGTCAATCTTTCCATTGACAACTGCCAAAGCATCTTTGGTTTCTCTGATATTCTCCAGCTTTGTAAAAGAGAGATGCTGAACCAAAGCTTTCATTATAAATTACCCATCTAATCACTGTCTGAAAAAAGCTGTTTTTTTTTTATCGAGCACCAATAGCTTCCTGTGCTATAATATAAAAAAACTATAGATCACTTTAATTCTCTAAATCATACAAAATTTATTCAATCCATTAATCCTAATCAAAAGCAGAAGTATGCAGCTACACATGCATGTCCTACAAAATGTTCTTATTTTCTTAGTAAAACAGAATACAGGGGGTGTTTTGCTGTACTCTGATTTCTGCTGGAATTGGATTCTCCCTTACAATAGTTTATAAGAGCAGCAGTCCAGCCTTGAAGCTAACGGCCAGGGGGTCCAGCAGTTAAAAGTCTGAGGTGGTGTTTAGAAATTCTAGCATCAGGTCCCCACTGCTCCATAGGCCTATTGCCAGATATAGGGTTTGTCACTTCCCTATGCATGAAAGGGAGGGAGTGAATGCTTCTTCCAGGTCAGCACTGTAACAGTAAGCATTGCAGACACTGAGACAGCAAGAACGGAAGCCTTAAAAGCACTTTAGACCAGACAACACATGGTTTGTAATAGCAGGCTTCTACTTCCCATAGGGGACCTAGGTTAATTTTTACTTATGTGTTATTTTCTGTCACTTAAATGGGTAAAAAAGCGAGCACTTAATGCATTTAATGTGAAAGAGCAAGCATTTTTGTTGCAACATTGCCCTCTGCTTGAAATGGCTGGGCTGATGCCACAGACCTCACTCAAGCCTGGCCCATGGAAAAAACGCAAGTTTGAAAAGCTTCAAAATATGGATTCTGGTGGCTGGGCCAATCAATGAGCACTGCACAATCCTTTGCGGGGAAAAAAAAATAAAGTTTTCTATATTTCCATAAGTTTTCTGATTTCCACAACAAGATAATGCTGAGGCAGCTCTTCAGTCATTTGAAAAACATTTTATGCAAACAATGTCTGGTCATTAATTCTCAAACTAAAAATGATTTTTTTTTTGTCCTTAGTTGCAGGTCATTGCAACCTGTTGCTGGATTCAGTTTTACCTATTCACATGGCATTCTGCTTAACATTTTTCAATAATGTTGTCTCTCACTGTTCTAAAACTTTGCTCTTGAGTATTTTATAGTCATTAATCTTCTATATTTATTTTTATTTTTCAGTTACTAGATATTTTCAGTGACTAAAACTAAATGCCAGTCAATTTTTATATGCCTAAAGGGTTGGGCTGTATTTTCTATGTGCAGTTTTCTGAAATCACTTGGGCCTGTTCAATCTGCCTTTATATCCTAGTGAACTAATGAAGACCAAATTAAGTCCAAATGCGACCTGATCCCATGCTCTGGATTCACAGATAAATCCCATTCAAGAAAATGATGTTGTTCTGGCAAGACTGAGGTCTGTGATGTGTTCCTTCTTTGTGCTTTTTCTCCCAGGTGACCCTTACGCTTTGGAAAAGCCCCCTCAAATCTGTGCCACTTAGTGAAAGGGGAGGAGTCCGGCCATAGGGAATGTATTGCAGGAGCAGAGATTTGATTCCTTAGAATCTCCTGAGCTAAACTTTACGGAAACCTGATTCTTTGCTATTAGGATCAGTAAAATTTCAATAGTGGTAAAGTCAAGGCCTCAGTCCTTGTGCAGATGAATTTTTCCAAAGTCAATGGGAGTCTGATGGAACAAGACTGACTGACATATAAATGAGGATGGCAAGAGTGTCTCTCTCTCTCAATGAAAATCAGCAGGAGCTTTAATTATATAAATGAGAGAAGACTAGGCCCTTACTGACTGCCATATATTAAATGTTGTCAGAGAAGCACATTTATTTTGAAAGTGTACAAGCAAAAGAAATGCAATTCTCTTTATTAATAGATGTTGTATTTTTTTGAAATTGTGGAAGAAAAAGGATCAAGCTTTAGAAGTGGCTTTGGTATGATTTCATTATATGCTTTTTACTATGCTGAATATTATTTCCAGAAGCACAGGTTCAGACATTTGGTATTTCCAGTCTTGACTTCATACACGGGATCCACTCCTGAATACCTAGCTCATGTATAATTTCTGATTAAAACATTTACTTGAGCAGTTGCAGGACTGGATGTAGCTTTCATTCCAGTACAGCAGGTATAAGAAGTGCAGTCCAGGATCACTTCATTCATTGTGAATCACTATGTAGCAAATTATGCAAAATTACCTGGGTATATTTTTCTGTTTTTCTAAAACTTTGAAGCCATTTCAGACTTATTACCCATTCACCATGGTAATGGGAGGGTTGGGTTTGAGTTCTGGGAGTCAGTTTCCAGCAGTTGTGAAATTTCAAAACAACTTAAGGAGTTCTAGGATGAAGTGAGTCCCCTGTGCACCTGAAAGGGGTCTGACTCTTTGTATCACTGGAAAATGAAGTTTGTTCAGGGAGATAGATAGCTTTGCAATCAATCTATTTTATATATTTTATACTAACTGCAGAATCCTGAATCAAAGTTTTAATTCCTTTTCAACGATGAAACCAAATGTACACATTTGAAGGATGTTCAGAGAATAATCCGGACAATTTTTGAGTAAACAGTCACATTAATCCAAATCTAGGGTGGGGAGAATAATATATCGCACAAACTGCAAAGGAAGTTCATACAGGAAAGATGTTTACAGGGGAAGCATATAACGTAAAGAATGTAACACGGTGTAGGAAGTTATTGCACTACAGAATTTATATAAAATACACTTTTTTAAATAAAAACACAAAAGGCCTTTTAATGCTTCGTTGTATAGAACATAGGAGCCTCTGTGCTAATGCAGCAATTGAATGCACTGTGTCCTCACTTCAAAATCGGTCTCAAAATTCAAACATTAGAGAGGTGATATCTGATCTAACACTAGAGCAACTGACTTGAAGAGCTTTATGGCACAATATTACATAAGCAAAAGTGTGCACAGAAAGTTGTATTTTTGCCTAAAACACAAAAGTACAAAAGCCAGTTGTCTTTTTTAAGACCTATTGCAAATGCAATCATCCTGGTAAAAATGTCCAGGGCCTACCCAACTGTTTTTTGTCATTCATACAATTTTTTAATTATTTGGATAGAAAATAAAGTTTAACACTTTAATCATGTAAAGCATATTTTAAAAGCAAAAAAATGGCAGAAATATGTTTGGGTTTTTGTTGGTTTTTTTTAAATAAGTAGCCAGCACAGATCAAGCAAGAAATGCAAATACAGCAGAGGGGGAAGTAAAGAAGGCATGTTTTAATATACTATATAAACAAGAGATAGAACAAAACATATATAAAATAGTTCTTTTTCACACTTAATGAGGTAAAAATGCCAGTAGTGGAAGATTTCATTCCAGTTGCACACTATCTTAATTTTTATCCAAGAACCAACATACCTGTACTGGTTTTTAGTGATGTTATTACCCACTCGCCTGCTACATGAACACCTGATCTGTAATCATTTTTCAGAAGACTTTCCTGAAAAAGAAGATACTGTGTGTTCTCATCTTTGTTGACCTTTGGATCTCTTCCCATTGCCCTCCAGACACCAGCCTTCTTTTGTTCTTGAAGCAGTTAGAAGACAACCCACTGGATAAGATGATAGGTGTGTCTTGTTTATCAGGAAAGCATTTTGGCAGTCTGGTGACCAGGTGGACTCTACTGCATTTTAACCAAGGAGCAAGAAGAATTGAGTGTCCTTTCTGTTGCAGACATACCATCTCATAGCTTCACACACTCTAGTTTTAAAATGCTCCAGCTCCTCCCGTGTCCCCCTCAACCTGCAAGGTTTTAGTGTATTTGTTCAGTGTTTTTGTAAAAGCTTTTGTAAAAGCAGTGGACTGTTAAATGCTATTAAGACAGCCGTCAGATTGTGTGGTATTTGTCTCGTCCAGTATGTTTTTATTAATTAGTGGTACTCAGTTTAAACTCCAGCTGAAATACTTTCATATTTTGAAACAGATCAGGTGTTCTGGGAGCCAAATGCTTTGCCACTACTCTCGGTTTCCTTAATGAAGAAAGGATAGGTGACAGGTAGGGAGAGACAAAATTGTCTGCATCTTGTGGTGGTTTCTTGTTCAGTAATCACACACCATGTGACACCCGCAGGTGGAGGAACAGACTTATCTTTGTGTTTGTTCTGTTGCAGGTTTAAATAATATTTTTTGAAAAGTTGTGTTATGATATTTAAGAAGTATCGCCCTTTAGTGCAATAGAGATTTCTTCCAAAACAGCAGTGATACCTTATAGTCCTGTATTAGTACTGATTGCTATTCAGTTTTCTTTTATGACACCTCCAGATGGATCTTATTGTAGAACAAGGAAGTAGCACACAAATATTATTGCTTCTTTTTAATTAAAGGTAGCTAAAGAACATGCTGTTAGCTAACATTTAATTCAAAAAGATAAGATTATCCTAATTATACCTATGAACCAAACAGAATGGTGATATGTCATTAACTTAGACATTGACTGTAATCCTGTGGTTAACGCAAACCCTGAATCTAAGAGCAGTCTGGGTAATTAATTTAATTAGGGTAATTTTTTTACGTCAAATAAGTATTTAAATAAATATTTAACATCAGCAGATGTACACTTCTAAATCTGGAAGTTTATGGATATCTTTACACTGGTATCTTAGCAGAAACCAGGAAAGCTCTCTTGATGTGAATCTCTCAGCTATCCCCGCTTCTCATGCTTTGTTTCACATCAACAATCCTGGTGGAGCAATCCTGAACCATGCAAACTGGATTACTTTTAGATGATGCTGAACCAGAAACGTGTTCCATGAGGGCATCTCTTGTGCTTCAAGCAGTACAAAGCATTCAGGCCTTGGTTCCAGACTACAGCTAGTCCAAACTAGTACCCCTGGTACACAGAGTGTAAATTATCAGCACAAACTGGTTTTCTTAACAAATCTATTTCTATTGTTTTGTACTAATTGCTAATGTGGACATTGGCTGTCTCTACCATGGTTGTTGCCTCCAGTCCATGTAGTCTTAGTTAAATCCTTTACTCAAACAAATTTTGCCATTGTCATCAGTGGTGCTGCATAGAAAGAGCAATATATAGCCAAAGATGAAACTGCTCCCTGTGTGTTCTCCAACTTAACCCAGGTGGAATCATTTAAACAGTAAATTCTTGATAACCCTTGGATACTTGTGATTTGCAGTTTGGAACACACTTTTAAATACTGCATACTTCTATAGTCAATTTACTCTAAAGTTGGTGTTACTTTTGATTAAGACAGTACAGACAGCACTAAATCAACTCTCACTCCAAAATTATTAAATCAGGGGAATGATTAAACTGACTGCAAGTAGGTCTATTTCACTTAGCAGCATCTCTTAGTTTATACTGGCATGAATAAAAGCAAATTGCTGTGCAAATGGCTAAGCAGTGATGAAAGATCAGAAGCCCAGCTTGAGTATTTTGTGCTGATCTACCATGTCTAGATATCTTTCCATTTGGATCATCAGTTGAAATTTATTAAAATGGGGAGGCTAAAAGGGTTTTGATCATGTGCTTAGTTGCTCTGATGTCTAGGACATATCTTGTAAAAGGTAATGCAAGAAAAAAGCCTATTCCTTATCTTACTTTTTTAATGATTTCAAGGTGAAGGACATGTGTCTTATACTGGTATTTTTGCTCTAAGTTTTGCTCAGATAACATCTCTCAGTGGAGGTTCAGAATACGAAACATTCATGCCTGTTCTTGAAGTCCTTAAGCAGAACGCCAGTGACAATTCTGCATGTATAAAGCTGAAGGATGGAGCAATATATTTTAGCTTTAGGCAAAAGGAACAGTTTCTAACATGTATACAAAATGAAGAAAAGAAAAAACCACTGTTGGGGACAATCCCGGGTACTTCTGCTAGGATGCGGAGTTCTGGATTTATACCTCTAAATTTTCAAAGAGTTATGCAGAGTTTTAACTATATAACTCTTTCAGAAGTCAAAGGAGCCATGCTGATAAACTGAAACATGAAGGGATTAGTGTACAAAGAACCTGAGAGCTGAATACATAGCCTATTGCTTTAAAATCACTGTAAATATCAACTAAAAATATGTACTAATTCATGTTTATACGTTATTACTGTGTTAGTTTCATAGATACGGTAGCATGACTATTATTAGTTTTATTGAGTTAAATGAACTTTACTTTGTATTCCTCTGTGAATGCTCTGAATGCTGCAAACAAAAAAAGCACAACAGTATTTTTTCAAGTTCTCTTGGCGCGATAGCAGTGTCTTCACTATTGTTCAGTTTTACAGAATTAGCAACATTTCATCATAAATTGCTATATTAATAACATATCTTTCTTTAAAAGAACTGTCACTAGGAGATAAAAGCATATGTGATAAGTCTTGTCTAATCTCATTCATCCGCCTTTACAAAATGCCCCAGACATTTTGTGGGAGAATATGCTGCTTTTGCTTCATGCGTTGTTTGTATCTGGGGGAGGGGCAGGGGAATAATAGGGCATTTTGCAATGGTAATTGCATCAAACATGATTTTTTTCATTATTATTGTATTTGTTAGAAACATTTTGATTTAATTTCTTTTTGTAGATAAGACTGTTTGACAATAGCTTTTTTTTTCAGCTAACCATCTGATTCCATTAGACTAATAACTTCTCACATGTTAGTGGTATTCGTATCAATGTCTCCATATCAGCTGCATTTTAACTTCATAAAAAAAGAAATGTGATTATTTTTGTCATACTAGATTTTGCTGATCAACTAAATATTTCTGCACCAATCTACATATTAATATGCATGTTGTAGTCTGTACAATCGTTCAACATCAAAGTATCTGTTTAATTTATGTCAAATGTCTGTAAAATAAATGCATTGTTCTCCATTTCAGTCTGATAGAATAAGCAGGATAGTAAATAAATGTGTAAATGAATCATCTGTGTCTCATTTCAGTTTTCTGCATGAAACCACTTTACATTGAACATTGCATATATACCAAAACAATAATCCATAGTGTCTTTAGATTTCATTACTTGACAATATTATACAGGGATATCTGGCAGACAATGTGTACAGAAATAAATCATTTGGCTATGCAAATAAAGTCAGAATCCATTATTTTTTAAAAAATTGAAACACAGTGCTTCTAAGACTTTTCTTTTCCCCTCTCTGTTCAGCATTACTGCTAATTATTACTCACACTGTCACAGACACAAGACCTCAAATGACTTTGTAAGGGTGAGTAAACATTATTGCCTGCAGGATGAAAAGCAGAAGCATGGAAAGATTTAGCAGCCTTTTTTTGTATAGTCAAGCCTAGGTACCTTAGCCTGATATTCAGAGGTGGTGGATAAATCAATCTCTTGTTCAACTTACTATTAAGCAACAACCTAGCTTGGACCCCAGCATCTTTTTGCCTGAAGTGGACCAATTTTTTTATAGACCAAAAACTGTGAGAGAAAATTTAAGTTGTACTGGGAACTGTTTTCCTCCTTCAAGATAAGTCATGGAAATAACTAATATTTTTTACAGGCAAAGTTTCACTGCAAATGCTACTACAATGGAGTACCTCTACCTTTCAGAAAATAAGGAATGTGATTTCCTCAGCTTCAAAATAGAAACCTATTTTTTAAATTCTACATCTGAATGGTATTACAATATGAAATAAAAATGAAGGACCAAACTCAGCGCTTTGGTGAACATGCTGATTGATTATAGTTATTTCTCAGAGCTTAGAGTCACACTTTAGCTTCACAACCCCACTGTGCTATACGTACCTCAAGACACTGTTCACTGCACTACAGAATTTCTCCCTTTTCAACTCTTAATTTAATGGATCCCTCTCTGAATATGTAGCACTGTACATAAATCTAAGTTTGTTCCATCTTCCTGTTCAACACATTCCCAACCTTCTCTTTCCTTAAAAACAAATCCTACATCTATCTTACTGCTTCTCCCTGTCTCTTCTGCTTAGCATTGATCTGAATAATTGCATTTGAAAGAAAGGATTTTTAGGTTTATATACTATTCAGTAACTAAGCAGTCTGCAGCCCACACATCTATCCATGGTACTCAAAAGTATCTCCAAAACTACAGTTCTAGATGCACATTCCAGCTGCCCCCATCCTGCAACAAGATCTAGGCCTTGTGTAACTTCTCTGACCCTGCAAATTTTGCCTGCACAGAAAGAAGACTAAGACACACAGGAGAAACAGACTCAGAATCACAGAGTCTGAGAGTCAAGGGACCAGATTACACCACCCTAGTTCAGACACAGCTAAAAATCTCGTCAATCATGCCATGAGATCGGGAGATCTTTCTATTCTATCTAGTTCAATTTTTTCCCATCATCTCCTCTCTCTATATTCTTTCTCATGGAGCTCATTTCAAAAAAATACCTAGCACCCATGCATCTCATCCCAGCTCCATAGCAGCCTAAGAAAGGAATGGACTAGGTGCTAGCAAGAAAATAAAATACAGAAAATCTCCATTTTATTGGTGCAATCTGACCTGTGGCTGAACACAAATGCAGCTAGAAAGCAGACAAACTATTTTCTTCAAAGCTGCAAATATATATGGTTTGTATTAGGTCCTACATACATAAATATTCTTGGCAGACCAGGAATCAAGCAGGTTATAGAGATCATACTAACAAAGCACTGAGATGTAAGGAGATCAGCATAGAAGAACCCCTTCTAATCCATTCAGAGGAAAAAAATCAAGTATTTCTAATATAAATACTAGAAAAGAAAACAACCTAAATAATCAGGATATGTTTATGTTAAACCTTAATTTACTCTATAGGCTTAAATAATGTTTCTGCTGACTCTCTACATGCAAATTTTCATTGATTGTAGAAAAAAAGGTTTATTTACAAAGAGTAAAATTTGTTCAGACCATTTTTCAGTCTCTAGAAACCCATGTTCATTCTTCTATCTTAAAGAAAGATAGAAATTGAGGGGGGAAAATTAGACTACATTGTATTATGTAGTGGGTTGGGTGGTTTTTAAAGATTTCAGCATACCTCAGAGGCCACATTCCTCAACTGTCTGCATAAACAAATGGTGACAGAAAAAAGAAATCATGACTTATCTGTTGTGACTGCAAGCCAGTTTCCAGTCCCTGGTCTTCTGAAAAGAGATTGCAAACTTAACTCTCTAAACTGTGACTTTCTCCAAATGAAGTATCAACTTTTAATGGACGCATTTCAGACCAGTTGAATAGAACTGACTCATTTTAAGACTGTCAGCCAATAAACTTTCCCCCAGTATAATAACTCAAATTACCTTTCAAACAGCACTTTCAGTAGCTACAGGTTTTCATCCAAGCACTGAAATACCAGCAGACTTAATCAATGGGTACCACAGAATCTACTGCTGAAATTACCTTCATAAATAGGCACTGAATTTTCCAATCAGTTTCAGGTAAGTAAGCAGCCACCTTCCAATATTTCAGCACTATTTTCTCCTCAGTTATACACTGAAATGATGTAAAGTTACTTTCACTTCATCAGTTCATGATGAAAATACTAATCAAAATAATAACTGTATCTTGCAAGAAACACAAAGGTTTTCCCTCGTGTTTTTCTTCTGCACCTGAACAAAAAATGGGAACTTTGACATTGTCACCAAAAGCCTGTAGATCACACATCAAAGGCTCTCCTCAATTAATGCTCTTCCTTCAAGGATTTACCTGGCTGTTGGCTGGAGTTGGAAGGGGCTGAACCTATTCTTTTGTCCTCATGAATTACCTAAGGGGACATGGCCCTCAGTTGGGTCCTCTAACTAGAAATCTGCAGTGCAGTGCCTCAAGTAGAGGGAAGTACAGCCTGACGTCCAGCACAGACCTGGCATTTGGGCATTTTCCATTTAAAAGCATTCGCTTGCTTTTACAACCAGACAATTCTACTCAGTCCTGCCAAAACAATCATCTGTAGATAACCAACATTATACAAGAAGCTCTGACTGACATGAAATCCAATCATAATGACTCTATGAAAACTAGAGCTGCCTTATTCACATCAGGACTTCTCCTACTTTGTCATTATGTGTTACTAAAATCCTACTACTGAACTAGGCACTATAAGCCAATGAAGACCGAGAACCTGCTTTAATGGAAGTTTTGAGTACCTAGATGATTCAAAGTTGAATTCTTGTCACAGATGGAGTAACGCAGTTCACTTGTAAGAGAGTGGTAGCAGCATGTTTATTGATATAAAACAGTGATTAAACAAAGTTTGAGAGTAAATGCAACAGTGGTTTAAGATTGGTATGCAAGGTACACTTGATTATTTACTGCATAGAGTGCAGGGTCAAACAAAACAGTCAGGACACCCTCCTGTTGAGTCATGAGGCTCAGAAAGAACCCCCTTGCTTTCTAAACTCCTCAGAGAGGAGTCTACATGTATCTGGATCCATACTTAGTCCCAGACTTGGTCAACAGCTTACGTCTAAAGGATTCAATCCCTTATAGGTCAAACAATCCTTTATAATACTTAGCTAAGATTTCAAAGTTTAGCATGCTATTAATCACTTACTGAGAATCTGTTGCAGCAAGGAATCTCTCAACCTCAAGAAGTAACCTTAAGTGGCATCTCTACTTAAGAGGACATCCTGGTGTGTAGCCTGCTACCATGCAGGAGAGCTCAATAGGCCCTGGGCTGTCCACTATTAATGGAGTAAAATCATAAAATCATAGTCATGTTTGCATATTAATATGCAAATATAAACCAACTGCATTATTGGCTCACGGTAACTAATTTATCAGAAGATTTTGGCTGTTTAGACACCCAAAGTTACTGATGCTTGATAGGGTGAAAAAGAGACCCTATTAATCAGAAAATGAGAAATTACAGCCTACAAGTTTTGTTAGCCAAAAACATCAGAAGGCTCAGAGTTTACTCAAAGCTGATAACTTGGTTTAAAACTACAAACCAACTTTGTCTTAAGGAGGATTTTATCTGGCATTAGTTGCTACAGGTGAATTAAGATGTAGTTAAATGCATATTTTCTTCTCCCTAATGAAGACACGACCACAGGGAGTAAGGGCAGAGAAACAAAAATATTTGTTAATCACCAATATGCCTTCAAATGAATTAATATGCATCTTAAAATGCATTTAATCATGTTGAACTACTAGAACTATGAAATACATCTTATTTGCAAAAACTAAAAGATAAACTAAACCTGAACAGAGGCAAAAGGAATATATTTTTTAAAATATAATAACTAAATATTATTTATTTCTCACTCTTCATCCTCATGTTTTCTATAGATTATCATCCTTACCATACTGGAAATCAGCACAGCAACAATTTATTACTAGTATCTACTAAATTACCATTTAGGTATTCCTATTGCACAAAAAATCAGGTTGAGTTATACTGCTAGTCACTACTAATGAAATTATTGGTTTACTTCACTGATCTACTTTTATGATTTGCTCTCTCATGTTAATTTTCAAATGGCAATCAGCAGTTATTCTTCATAACCTCTTCCTATACAATTTTTTTTCTACTAGATGGCAAGAGATGAGCTGTCAACTGTGAAGTATCATGACAGTAACCATATCGACGCTGTTAAAGTTAAAAAAGCTTCTTAAGAGATTATTACAACTTAGTGCATTCATTAAGGAAAAGGGTTCAAAGTGAACTTTACTCTGATTAGACTCCGGATAACCCACAGCAAAAAGAGCCATTATGAATGCCTCTACTGCAGGAAATGTTTCTACCTTATTAAACACTAAGGCACCCAACCATAAAACCCAGATCCATAAAGAAGTAGAGTTCATTAGCTCACCCACTCAAGGAACTGCCTGTATTTACCACCTTTTCCATTTTAATCTTTTACTGTTGTTGGTTTAATGATTTCATTAAAATATATAAAGAAGCAGACATAATTGTACCATTCCTAGATAGGAACTGTGTCTTCAGTTCTCCACTCCCTCACTAGGATGCTACACAATAGCAAACCTCTTCTGACTCATCTTCCAGTAGCAAGTCTGATGACCACTTCAGCAAGTGACTCCACATACACATGAACACCCATACACACGTGACGGCACATATGGAATCTGGCACTGTCTTTGCACAGTAGCCTGCAAACCAAAACCCTGCAATACCTCCCATATGCACTATACAGCTGCAATCTAAAGAGATTTCTCAGTTCACCAAGGCACAGCACTAGTCCATAGTTGAAGCGAGAAAGGTTGTATACCAGGACATCATTTTCCATGCACAAGTGTTAACATCTGCACAACACTGTGGTTGCTGTGAGGCTTATATATCTGGCAGTAAATTAAAGCATACGTAAACTAGAATCATTTTGTTCGGGCATGAAATGTGATATCTCCAAAACAAGAAGCATTATGGCAGCAACAGTAGAACTAGTGCTTTAATTGTTACTCATTATTACTTGCCTGACCACCCCTTCTCATCAGGACCTTATAAGCAAGGCTTGTTTAATCACTTCAAGCAAGTTCCACAAGCTCCTTGTAAGGACTGGAGAAAAGCTCTAATTTTTCTATGAAATATTTCAAAACTAAATCAAAAGTTACCCACATTTCTTGTAGAGGACAAAATAAGATTCCCAGTAATCACAACAGTAACAGAAAACAGCAGCTGCTGTTTTCATGTCTGAGCCCTCATTCTCACCCACAAAAACAAATGAATTAAAAACAAATTTAAAGATGCATAAATATGCAGCTACCTCTGCTTTCTGTAAGAAAAGTTTCATGTCAGTACTTCCCCACAGTTAACAATGAAAGTGTTTTTTGGATAATCGGCATGTCTTGTTCACCTTGGAATCTCGAATCATGACGTCTGCTGAATTAAATCACAGGGACTATCAGAATGTATTCAGAGCTCTGCTTGAATAAAATTGTAATTCCAGGAGCGTATTAATGTTGCAAATTAATTTGACATTCATTTATGTATTGCCTATCACAATAGCTATTTAAAAGAGTGTCAGAAATCCAGTGAAGTCTACCAGCCTCCCACTTCTAAACAACAGTAAATGACTCCCCTTTCATTTAGAAGCTTAGATGGATGACAGCACCAGATTCAGTTTCACCCACTCAAATATCTCAAATTTTCTGTGTTTCTTGTATTAACTACAACTCGTCTTCTTTTTTCCTTTTACAGACATACAAGTAAGTGTGTCTCCTTTAACTATTTTCACAGTACTTAAAACTGTTGTAAGTCCGTTCTCTTCCCCTCAGTCTCCTAAACACATACACGG
>NW_009939986.1:42340-47799 GCF_000696875.1 Nestor notabilis
AGAAAATCATATTTCCAAGACATTTTCACACTAGGAACAGTTTCAAAGATGTCAGTTCCTAGTGCCTGGCACACTAAGCAAAACAAACAAACAAATAAATTATTACTTGTAAACAGGCAAAGTTTCCAAAAGGACTCTAACAATCAGTTCATGGAAATGTAGTTGCCTACACTGAAATTGTGGATCTCAGGGATAATTCCACAGAAAACAGTGCAAAATGTCAGTCATTACTCAGTATACCAGAGATCAATATCTGGTCAGTAACTCAGGGACTCATTCTACATATCCTTATCAGACAATCTTCATTTACATAAAATTTAATCCATAAACATAATGTAAATTCATTAAAGCACGTAAACAGCATTGTCTTACTGGTATAAATGCCTTAATCTTAGCCAAGGAGAATTCCATTTAACTTCATCAGGAGTTTGGTATATGGGTTATAAGAGCATGTCCCTGGTTAAAACAAGAGACATCTAGAAAAGACAAAACACAGGAAGCATTTGTTTCTGGTAGCAAGATGGAGTATGGTCAGTGCTTTACAGCATGCCAAGCCTCACATGCTGTGGTAAAACATGGGTTTGACACTCAGTGATGCAAATGTGCCAGTGGTAATGGCTGGTGATAATGTAGTCAGCTATGTTGTCTTTAACTGTGTCTGAGTCTCTAATGTAGCTCTTCAGCTGAGGCAGAATAAAATACCTAACAATTCCTTTTCTGTGTGTGAATTAATCTCAGCAAAGGCGAGGAGACCCTGCTGAGTTCATTATATTGAATACTACAATACATTTGTCTCTGAAACTGCATTACATTAACTAAGAATAATGCAACCTTTATTTTTCATACACGTAATAGCTTAATGAGCCATTAAAATGTCCACTATTTAAAGCATACAATGAGATCTATAGTTTAACCTTCAGAAATCATCCCACTATCTTACAAGTGCTAATAGCACTCTCAAGAGGAGAAATCTAGCCTTTCATTTGTATTTTTTTTTTTAATTTCTCTTTCATTCTATTCCACAAAACACATTTATTTTCAAAGAAATCAGGAGAAATCTGTAATACTGAATCAAGTAATCTAAGTTTGGAAAGGCAAAAAAGGAACACGTATGTTGGATAATATCCTGCTTCTGCTCAGGTCCCAGGAAATTCAACTCATTTTCTCTTCTACATTCTCCAGTTAATTAATCAGAAACTTCTTCCTTTCCCACTGGCCAGATTCCATAAGGAATCCATCCACAAAGGGGCCATGTGCTTTTGCAGTGACCACCAGAGCTCCCAAACAGGCTCTCATACAGAACTGTTGGGTTTAGACCTCACCATGAGAACTCCTCACTGCTCGTGCAGCCTGTGACTGTAAGGGACAAGGGAGTCAATGGCTCAGCCTTTCCACTTTTGCCTGCAAATCACAAACCATTTGAATCCACAGCGGATGCATGTCCAGAGGATCAGGGAAAGACAGAACACAGTTGCAGACCTATAACTATTTTCTGTTGCAGACCAACCTCACCCATTGTGTTGTTCTCCTCTCAGAAATGTACTTCATCTAATTGCTTCTGTATGATTGGCTCAGGAACAATACCCATAAATCTGTGAAACATCTATATAGTATTATCCTTGACTAATCTTGGCCTACTCATAAATAAAATCCTTCACTGAATGGAAAGTTACTGCCAGTAATTTCTAGACAGATGTGATTTTCCAAGATCCATTACTTTTGACAGTATTTTACCAGAAGTCTGGCCTGATCCTTTATTTCTATATATGATGAATAACTTCAGTAATATTCTTTAAACAGAACTTTTGTGGCTCTCTTACTTTGATTTTTCCATCAATCTATATTGCATAACTACTACCACTGAACTAATAAAGTATATCACAGTAGGTCAGCATTTTGGCTGAATAAATGTGTATCGAGAGTATTAAACCATCCCTTTCACCTTTATTACAAAGTAACTGCATATAATACTATATAACCACTGTTGTAACTGTGTGTTTCACTGTTGTGAGGATTTTAACATATCTCATTTTAAAGTCTACTGGTTCAATTGGTCTCATGGCTCAGCACTGCTACTACAGTAAAAAAAGAACCTATGCTCTAACACTCAGAAGAAATTAGTTTGTGAGTCAATAAGCAGCTTTGTCATGCAACAAAAGACTGTAGCACAACATGCCTGAAAAAGCTCAGCAGCTTTCAAAGTGTGTCTTTTGGGCAGAAAAGACAGCTAAAGGGATAAACCAGACTAATACCATAAAAAACTTCCGTAAGGGACATGGGCGTTTTCACTGTATGACTTCTTTTTTCCACCTCTCTAGTCCCTGTGATCAGTATTTTTTAATACGATTCTTGATTCTGGTTGAGGCAAGACAAAAATAATAGAAGACCAGTTCATGCAAAGATCTAAAAGGAAGGCCTTCAGAACAAGGAAACCACTGCATTTTGTATTATCTGTGGAAATAACAATGGAGACCATTTTGGGAGGATTCTAAAACTGCTGAAGTGCTGAAATGTATTCCAAAACAACACATTTGCAGTAACTGTGCAAAACAGTGATTAGTGAGGCAAACAGCGGTAAGAAATGCCACTGGATATTAGTATATTTTCAAAAAAAAAAATAGAAACATACTTAATCTAACATTAGTGCATTTTATAAACTTTGACAAACTTGTCACACCAGCTCCAGAACCTCTGCATTCCACCAGGGAATTCTGTCAGGCCCATTTTAAATAAAGCTCAGGTTACCCATGTCCTGTACTCATACCCTTCCTTTCTGCTATTTGTTTCCTTATCAAATCCAGGAAATAATAATAAAAAATGTGTTTATGCAATGTTAGTAGTTAATGCTCGGTTTATAAACATGCAAAAGATGGATTTTCAGTAGGCACATGTACACAAAGCACATGTATACACCACATCTATACATATATATATACATGCACGCATATATACATAGCTAGCCACAAAGATCACAGAGAGACACTGAGGAAACTCACACAAACACCGACAACAGTACCAACGGCTTCATCCTGCTCCCTTCTCTGGCTGAGCAGAATGGAGGTCCACTGGGCTCAGACACACAAGCACACACACAGCCTTTGCCCAGGAAAGAGTGAGACACAAATTTAATAAGGAGATGGGACAGACTACACTGATCATGTGCAGACAAGCATAACAACCAGCCAATTATTTTCATGCAACCTTTTTATCGCCTTGCCCCTCTATTTTCCCACACTTGTGCCTTCTCTGTATCACCTAATCCTCCCCTTTTCCTGCCTTTGGTTCCTCCCCTAATAAGTGCTATGCAATCCAAAAATGCTTCTCCCCTGCATCCCATCCCATGTCCCACTCCTTGGCAGCACTTGGAACGTGATCCAGAGAGCTGCTCCCAATGACTCGTGGTGGTGGGTTTCACGTCTGGAGAGTCTCCTGGGGCAGCCCTGGGAATAGCCCAGATACGGTGTTTGTTCCTAGGAGACTGCAGTTTGGGTTCCTGCCTGCCGCTGTGTGCTGTACTCCTCTGGGCTTGTGGATATGGGCCTGTGATGAGCCTGAGTATCCAGGGCAGGGAACTATTTGAGCTCTCCTTCCCCCATTACTGTCTCTCGGTGCTCCTTTGTGGGTGTGCGGACAAGCTGTTACACATAACACAGAGTACCATAAAACTACAGAAAGGCACAAGATGCAAGAAAGAGTTTGAAAATTACATTAAATTTGTACTTTCCTAATTGAAAATTTAATTGCATTAGAAGCATGTTCACATATTGTTTTCACATTGAAGAGACAACCTAGTCTTTAAAACAGTCTTTTGATGCTGCCCACAAAGCAGGCAGAAATGTTGTAGTACTGTTGCTAAGGTGCACAGGCATCTTGGTCTTTCCAGGTCTTAGGGGCGGAGATAATCTAAATACAAAACCCCACCCATAAATAAAGATGATAACTAAAGGAAAACCAGATACATGTGCAAACATGCATCTGAAAGCTTACTCCAACATAAGCTTACAACTGTTGCCAAACATTAAGTCTCAAAGTACAAATTTAAACCTTATATTAACAAGTATGTCCAACTAGATGGTATTTTTTTTAAGTTAAATTATGTATTTTCTTCTCTGTTTGACCTCATTTTATCTATGCCCCAGCAAGACTGCTGCAGGTGCATTTAATGTGACCACAGGAGTCAAAGGCAGCAAAGGCCTAACAGTTCATTCATTCTGCTGCTACCACTGTTCATCCCAGGAGTAAAGCTCAAATTAAAGCCTTTCACCCTATCTACCAAAAGACTACTCCACCCTCCATCAAGTTTCAGACAGGAAAACTATTCTGCCCTTCAGCATTTTCTCTAAATTCAGCTCTTCACAGACTACCTTCTTCTTCCTTAGGTTTTACATTTTAACATAAACAAAGGATTGCCTTCTCAGATAGATGCACTCCACACTCGCAACTAACTCAGTCCCTCTCCACATTGCACCCCAGGTTTCATTGTGAAGTTGAGGCTTCCACCTTTCAGTCTCCAGGCTCAGCAACACTGACAAGTCTACCCTTTTTCCTCCAGTATTTTTCTCTCTCCAAAACCCACATGAAGACCTGCTTACATGAAGCCCTTGGCCTGGGTTCAGCCTAGTAGCTGGTGCAGTGCTGTGCTTCGACTTTAGCCTGAGAACAACACTGATGACACAGCGATGTTTTTAGTTGTTGCTAAGTAATGCTTACCCCAATCAAGGACTTTTCAGTCTCATGCTCTGCCAGGGAGGAGGGACACGGGAAGCTGGGAGGAAGCAGACAGGACACCTGGCCTGAACTGGCCAAAGGGGTATTCCATACCACAGCACGTCATGCCCAGTATAGAAACTGGGGGGAGTTACCTGGAAGGCCCAGACCACTGCTCGGGTCGGGCTGGGTATCGGTCAGGAGGTGGTGAGCAGTTGTATTGTGCATCACTTGTAGGTTTGGAGCATTTTTAATTTCTCTTTTTGTCATTTCCCTTTTCAGTATTAGTGCTAATATTACATTGTAGTTTATTTCAATTATTAAGCTGTTCTTCTTAACCCACAGGTTTTATGTTTTTTCCCTGTTCTCCACCCTATCCCACTGAGAATGGGGGGGAGTGAGCAAGCAAGCAGCTGTGCTGCACTCAGTTCTGGCTGGGGTTAAACCACGGCAATCCTTCCTACCACACACGCACAGGACACCCGTGTTTGAGCTGTTAGTCTCCCGTTCTCAGGACGCAGCAATCACAAGAGGAAAGCTCTCAAATCACCAGTGCCCAGCCAGAGCACGGCCTGGATGTTCCACAACACTCCCGCGAAGGGACCAGGGTGCCCCGCGCTGCTTATATCGAGCCACGTCGCTTACTCAGTTCGCGGTAAGGGGATGCCTCGCAGCAGGCCTCCCGCAGCCCGACGAACCACCACGAGGAACGCTCCGGAGCGGGACCCGCTGCCCGGGCCCCGGCCCTCGTC
>NW_009939987.1:0-1740 GCF_000696875.1 Nestor notabilis
CTCCCACTGCAGCCCTGCCTGCTCCCCGAGGGCCTTTACAGCCCCCACTGTTCCCCCCCGGCCGCTGTTGCTCTTCTGTCGTCCCTACTTGTGCTCCCAGGTTTCCCCTTTCTCCCCCGCAGCCTCTGCCTGCCTCCCTGGAGTGTCTGTGGCTCCTGCCTGCACCCCTGTAGACCTTGCAGCCTTTGTCCTGTGCCTTCACAGCTGCCACTGCTCCTTCGTAGCCCACACTGAGTCCTACAGCCCCTGAACTGCACTCCTGCACCTCCCAGGTGTCCCCCCTCCCCCAGCTCTCAACCCAGGCCCAACACTTGCATCCTACAACCTTCTCCTCTCAGACTCTCTTGTGGTGTCCTGAGTGTCAGCCCCCCTGGTTTGAGGCCCTGTCCGCCTGGTGCCCCCCTCCGCAGCCTGTGTGTTGTATCCCTGTGCACAGCCCCTCCTGTTCACCAGCATCCCCAGCTCACAAGGGCTCTGTGTCGTGGCACATCGTGGGGGTTCAGCGCTTTGCTCTGTGCTCCCCTGCCCTGCAGCCACCTCTGTGCCCCCGTGATGACACCCACCTCGGGGTATCTCTGCCTCTCTCAGGTCTAGCTCCAGGCACAACCCCTTTGTGCTCTGTCCCTCATTGTCCAGGACTAGTACATCAGTTGCTGGAGGACTCTGGTGCTCAGCCTGAGCTTTAAACCTTGTTTAAGAGCAGTCTCTAATCCTTCAGCAGTTATTTTTTCCTTTCCCCAGATGCTCAGTGATGCAAACTGGAAATCAGCAATCAGAAAAAGAAAGGTTGAGCAATTGATATGGCCTGATCTGGGCTTCTTCACAGCTCAGATTTCACTTCTAGTAACTGGTGTGTTGTTACCCTGGCCTTTTGCTGGGGTGTGTAGATTCTCCTAAGGTTAAACTGGATCCAGAGGAGGACCTTGATGTGGGTATTATGGTTTACACTGACAGGCAAGCACTAGAAAGGGTGACTTTGGGCTAAGGTCTTGTTGAGTTCTCTGCCATACAGACGTACAGCAACAACATAAAGCTCAAAAAAAGCTAGTTATTTTTTCCCCTCTTAAAGAAGCAAAGAAGGAAAAAGCCGTTTTGTGTGCTGTTCTGGTGTCCCTTTGGAAGACTTGTGAATCTTTCTATTCCAAAACAAAATTGGGCAAAAGGGGACCTAGGTAATACCCCCAATTTACTGAATCCTTTTGGCAGATTATTTAGCATCTCCATAAGTGTATTTGCTCTGCCTGTAAAACAGGGATAACACCACGGCGATGCAGATTAAATTCCTTGTGAACTGCTTTGGGTTGGGAGAGGCATGGAAAGCTGCTTCCTGCTCCCTTGGAAGTCTGCATACATTAGGCTTTAGACTCTGAGTGAATTCCCAGCACCTTGACAAGCTGCCGCATGTCCAGGAGTCAGGAGCTATCTGGGGCTGCATCTATAGCCTGTGGCAAGTACAGGAGGTGTGGAAGGGGGTGATCCTGCTTTGAGCTGCAGGGTGGCAGTGTGAACGACGGGCTATGGCTCATCACCAGGGGTGGGAAGCACATGAGCCTTAAACGACAAACCTTCTCCTTCCAGTTCTCAGGCGTGCAGACATCACGAGGCAGTGAAGAGCAGAGGAGGCACCTGGCAGAAGAACCCTGGGCTCCCTCTGTTGTTATGGCAGGGGGAAGACGGGGCCCGAACCGCACGTCCTACTGCCGGAACCCCCTGTGCGACCCCGGCGCCGCGGGCGGCTCC
>NW_009939988.1:0-31564 GCF_000696875.1 Nestor notabilis
AATAATAATAATAATATAAAAAAAAAGATTGGATGAGGAAATGAGAGTGACCCATTAGACTAATGACTGATTACAGCTTCTAAAGCTCACAGAGGCTGACAGATGTAAAACCACAGTACTCAGCAGCGCTTGCCAGGGTGCACTGTTTAAAAGTCATGCAGGATGTGGTCACCTTTCCTTGTTCTCAGCTACAGTGCTATAAAAAATAAGAATTTATTACTGTTAGAAGAAAGATGCTCAGTGAAGCAGATCTAGAATTAAAATTGTGTGATGATAATTGTAATGTAATACGTAATGTAAACATTTTCAGTTGCTGTATCCTTCATTTCTCCATCTTTTTTCACAGACAGATGCATATATCCGTACACACCTTTACATACAGGGGGAGGGTAGGTGATGCAGTCACATACTGTATGGTACCTGCAAAACTATATGCATAATAAGTGTGCAGCTGTATGAATCACTTGAAATTTAGAAACATAAACTATATGACTGAAAGAGACCAAGTTAGCAAGTCCACTTCTTTTCATTGAAGCTAAGATCATCATGGGATCCTTGCAAAAACCTTTGTTGCCTCTTAGAACAGTCCAGGCTGCTTGCTCTGATACTTACCAACATACCTCTAAACCGTAACCTACTTTATTTACAGCTGAACATACACAGATGCTCTTGGGCCAGCCTTGTCCTTTTCCAAGTAACTTGTTCACTGTCCTCCCTCACCTATTCATGAACAGTGTCAACATTGGTGTCCCTGTCACCTCCTAGCCTTGGTGTGACCGAGTTTTCAACCTGGTCTTCTCACTCCTCTTCCAATTCTTGCTTGAGCTACAGCTCAAAACCACGCCTGGTATTTTAGACCAGCTTTCAAAGGGCTCAACACACCAGCATTAGTATGTCCTTACTTCTACTGAAGATATTAGAAAGGCTTACTTTTACTATATAGTAGTTACTTCACCCTGTTGCTCATCTCTAGGGCCAGCCAGAACATCCAAGTCTTCAGCATGTGGATGCTCATCCATCTGTTCTGAATGTGCACACAGAACATGTCTCCCATGTGGTACAGAAGCATCTTGGACTGGGTTTTGTGAAAGATCCCTGTGTATCTGCATCCACTTCTACCTTTCGCATAACAGTTTAAAATCAGGGGGAACATGCAGCCTCTGCCCCCCTCCATTGAATCCCACATGTGGGTTTCCTCCAGCTGCATGAGGCTAGTGAAGAAGGCATCCCCACACCCCTGTTTTCATTGGGCACCTCCACGGTGAGTTGGCAGCAGCTCAGCTCCCACTTTACTGATTTCAGACAGGAGCCCAATGCTTCTGGCGAGACAAAGCCACCAGTGAGGAGCAGGTAGGTCATTCCCCCAACCAAAGCACTCAGCCTCATTTTAAATTAAATTTTAAATCAACAAGACAGGTGAGGTACTGCAGTACTGAGTGCGATAAATTTAGCATGGAGACCAGTAACTAAAATAGGATCTTTCCCCCTGCAACCCTTAAGCCCTTGCACAGCTCAGTGTTGCAGAACAAGGATCCCTCACATCTCAGGCACACCACCACCACCTCGTGTTTCCACCACAAGAGAAATTTCAGCATTTGTTTGTAGGTTTTCTCCCTCTCTCAACGTCACAAAAACAGTTGTAAGTTTTAAACTTCTCACAGAGGACATGAGTTGTTTAAGTTTATTGTTCCTGAGATGGAAAACCATTTCCTCTGCAGACAGTTCAGGTTAAGGGTGAGCTTTACTGCTGTCACCAAGCGGTGCCCGTGGCCTCATACCCTCATGCCACCCTACAGGCTGGGACCTCTGGCCAGATTGCGTCTCCCATCCACCTGAGCAGGACCAAGCAGATGTCAAAGGATATCCCCCTCCTGCTGAGAACAGAAAAAGCCTTTTTTTTTTAATAATTATAATAAAGCAGGTCCTAACAAGAGAGATCTTCCACCTAGCTTCACAAATAAAAACACTGGTTTAAACACTGTTAACAGCATCACCTAGCAGCTATATTGCAGAGCTACGTGTACTGGGGATACAGACATCAAAGGGTTCTGGCTAACATTCATGCTGTTAACTAATAAATACCCTTTTTGTTTCCTTTCATTTGTTGTAGTTTTGTTAGCTTCTTCATTTCATTTTTTATAAAATGAATAAAAAGAAGTTAGCCAATTCAGGAGTGAGGGAAAGTCCTGCTTTGAGAAAAGAATTATTTGCACTCGACTTTTTGGAAAACAGCCTAGTAAAGAGATGTTGTGAAGAAGCTGGATGGAGTTCTACCAAATGATGCTTTGATGCTTCTGAAAATTACTGCAAACAAGGAAAAATTAGAATCTCAGATTTTGTAATTGCTTTCAAAATTCCACTTTTGATATGAAGAATACTTCTGAAAACTAAAGTAGCACTGGCACTGCAGCCACCTACAGCACCAATGCCTGCCTCTGGGCTGTCACCCACCTTCCCTTGCCCCTCCAGGGCCTTAGATGAGAAGCGCCTGTTTTCCTGTCAGCACTGTCTGAGGTAAACACCCAGCCCGCATGGATCCATTGTGGTGTGAGAACGTGTGTACCCTGGAGCCTGCATCACTCCCAAACACACACTGCAAGGCCAGTCTCACTGCCAGCCTCATAACCAACAGAAGATGCACTCACTGCAGTCAATTAAATACTTACAAGACTTTGTTCCCATGCTGAGAAGCAGCACCATTTTTATCTACTAGATCTACTTTATCCTATGTTTTCTCTCTGGGCTCAGCCTGACTCCCAGTGAATCAGTGGTAATATGTGCTCTTGTCCCTAGGAGCCAGATGCTCTGTAGTGTTGTACAAACCATTTGGCTACACCGGCACTGTGCTGCTCAGAAGCTATTTGCAGAGATAGAAAAAGTAACAAACACACAGAGGGCTACAAACATAGATCAAGTTTATAACAAGCTACAAACCCCAAACTGCTGTTCTTTTCTGTCAGGTGCTGCTCACTATAAAAAAAATACATGCCACTTCTTCCAGCATCAATAAGAAAAGGTGAAAATTCAGGCTTGCAGCTCTTTTAATCAGAAGGTTTCCAACACACCCTTAGGGGTGACTACACGCTGTCACTGCTTTCAAAACACTACATGTAAGAGCTTCTCTTTTCCCCATCATGAACTCCTAGCAAGATATTTCTCCCTGTTTTTCGTCTTCCTATTTACAGTATGGTATTGGAGAAATATACTTTTACTGACCTATTTTGACAAGACAAATTCATCATTCCTGCAGTCATTCTGCATTTCTGTAAATCAGTTGGCAAATCTTTGGATAGATAGCACCCAGGGTAAGAACCCAACAGTGAATTGCAGGGCCATGGGCATTTGTGCTGAAACACCATAAACATCTTCATAAGCCTCCTACAGCTGCAACAGCTGAACTGCAAACACCAGAGCCAGAGCGCAGCCTTGTGCTTTGTGCCCTGTCCCTCTCTTTGTGTGCACTCACCTCTAGCTGCTCTCCTCTTCAGAAACAAGGTCAAAATCAACACGAGAGCTACCAGCAGAACCAAGCACAGTTTTTCCCTATCCTCACCCCTTATCCACTTTATGCCCCTTCTCAAATGGCACTTGATGCTTTTTTATTTTTAGTAATTATCAGACTGTTTTCTTTAGAGAAGGTTCTCTGTAAATTTCATGTTCTCAGCTTTAAATCTTCCAACTATCTTCTTTCTGACTTTGATCAGTCAATAGGTACAAAATAAGTTTCTGTTTGACTTATGAACTTATTTTTACTTGTAGAACAGAAGCCCAGTCCCAAACTGCTAAAGGCACTGAGGTACTGAGGAGGTCTTCTAAAAAAGAGTGACAGAAATGATGAAATTCTACAAATCCTAAAAATCTTGTGCAGTTTTCTATAAGATATGCAGTATTATGTTAAAGCCTGTCTGAACTGATCAATTGGTCCACTTCATTAATTTAGGGAAAGTTAAATAGCAATATAAAAAAGAGGACATTACAGAATTTTGCCAGTTACGGACTGCTAAAAATTATATTCCACTAAAGCCATTATTAACTGTTCTTTCTACAATTGCATTTCATCCTTCGTGTGTAAAATGTGTTTTACAATGCAGAAGAGAAAAGATAATACATTTCTGACATATACATATAATTTTGTGTACATCTTTGCCTAGCAGAATAAATTAAAATATTGTTTGATTGTTATAAAAAGAAAATAATACATATAAATACTTGTGCAGAGCCACGCAGGTAGCATGGATACAGACCAAAGTAAAAATGCCTGAAAACAGTCAGGAACTGTTGGTATCATAGCCTGCAAAATGCCATTTCACTTAGTGTGCTACAGTCTACAGCATTAATCATTGAGCTCTGCTTGGGAAAAGTCTTGCAAGAATATAAATTGCTTTTTTTTTACTACTTTTGCCTGCCATAAGAAACAAATAACCCTTATCAAAGATCACTCATTCCCTGTCACATGGCTACAGTAACTGCTAATAAAAAATTGCAACCAAAATCAAACAATGGAAACCAAGAAAGAGTAAATTAGAAGATGTCATGAGCCTTTCCAAAGGAACTTTTAGCCAAGTCTGGGATTGCTCCTATTATGTGTGCTAGGTCAAGAGCACCTGAGCTTGATGATATTTTGGCAAAGGCATCTGGGGAGGTTCTCCATCATGGGCACACCGGCATCTCTGGCTGGCCCCCATCCCACATCAGAGCTACGGCTGGGCCAGGCAGGCAGCACGCAGGCAGCAGTGAGCCAGCACTGGGGCTGCCCACATAGGCAGGGGCTCAGGGGGCGGGATGAGAAAAGCCCTCTCTGGGGACTTGAAGCACCTCAACTGCATTTCTGAAATACTAACCACACACTACATTTTAGTAAAAATCACTTGCTTCCTTAAACAAAAACAAGCACAGCAATTGCTACACCATTGATACCAACACTTCTTCCTAACTTCAGGAGATGCATGGTGGCATAAGCTCAGACTTTTTTCTATTAAACTGCAAATATTTCACCTCAAAATAAGAGTTATGCAACTGCATTTTGTACCCCTGTTCAGGACCAGCTACCAGACAGACTCCTGTATTACACAGGAACAAGATGTTCTGTCAAAACTATTAATACCAAATCTTTCAGGAAAAGGTGGACTATTTTGGCAGCAAATACCCATTTCCAGTGGAGAATAGTCCAAAAGGAAGTCAAAGATCCGGCCTCTGAAAGCAAAACAAGGAGCACTTGTAAACAGTCGAGACGTACTTCCATGCTATGGAGGGTAAACTTGGGGTATTTGTTAAGCTTGTTCTTCCTTCATTCATGTATAATCTTAAAATGACAGTCAATTACAAGCTTAAAACAAACAACACAGGTCTCTTTGAAAAATGTTCCTTGCTTAACAATAGCCAAGAGCTGGGTGGTTTATAAGCAAGACAGGCAGTGTTAGAGATCCGCAGGCACTGAGGCTGCTCCTGCTTCTCCCAGGGAGCTGGGACTCTTCTGCTGCCCCGTGGCCAGGGACTGGGCATCTGGGTCTGCCATGCCAGCAAACCCATGCTCATGGCACATCTCCATCGGCTGCCCACACCAGCCTCTGTGCTCTGAACAAGGGATTTCTCAGGAGCTGAGATGGAGCTGGAGGTCAGGGATAAGGTGGTGTATTGGAAAAAGGGACACTGGCTGAGGGAACACCACCACAAAGGTTTTCTGAGCAGTTCAAGGCTCCACCATGCTTTGGCTATCTAGGCCATGGGATGAATTGAACAGGTTCTTTCAGCTCTGGCACCGGCATCTACCTCAGCTGTGTCAGGTCATTTCTCCTGGGCTGGGAGAAGTATGGTACCCCTCTTGATGAAAGGAAGTTCAAGCTAATGAAGTGTCCACAGTCAACACCTGGAATTTGATTTCTGCTTTTTGAAAAGAAGAAGGCAGGAGGGTGTTGTATTTGAGCACAACAGCTGACTTAACCAGAGCTCAGCTTGAGCCATAAGCTGTGAGAGAGCTCAGCCAGGCTCCCATACAGCCAGGCCCTGGCCATGTCCCCAGTCCCCAGCAGATGCTCATCTCTAAGTGGAGTCTCTCAGCCTGTAAGCATGTCACAGCTGGCACAGGGGCTGCAAAATGGTGGGAGATTCTGAACACTAAAGAAGGAAGCTGATTTCTGTGATTTCCTTGCTCTCCAGCATCACTAAAGGCTAACAAACCCTTAGC
The DNA here is from genome assembly GCF_000696875.1 of Nestor notabilis. Taxonomy (NCBI): domain Eukaryota; kingdom Metazoa; phylum Chordata; class Aves; order Psittaciformes; family Psittacidae; genus Nestor; species Nestor notabilis. The sequence goes on from NW_009939988.1 coordinate 6,185, forward strand.
ATTAAGACAAATAAGCCCAGAATAAATAGCTTGTCTACTGTTTGAAATATCTGTCCATTATCAGGATATGTCCACCAGCTCGAAGGAGCAGGTAGATAACCACTGCTCATGCAGACACAAAATGGCAGATGCTGGGTGCTGGCTTGGACAAGTTCTTCAAGGAAAAATAAACACAAGGATTCTCAGGTTTATGTATTGCATCATCAAGTCCCCATCCAAGAAAGCCCATGAGAATTAGCTCTGGAGACTTTCCAATGAACAGGAAGTTTTTATGAACTAAACTGAGCAGGATTCATATGAAGCAACCAGAAGCATTCAGCAGAAGATAAGTATGGGTGACTGTGCCCATATCCTACTGTTGGATTTACAGCTCAGCATATGATATTTCAGCAACCCCATGTGAACCTCAATCCAAATTCTTGTGAATGACACCAAATAATTCAAGGAAGCAATTTCTAAGGCAACATAAACATCCTCACTAACCTTAAATCATCACTTAGGTAACACAACAGCCAAGCACCCTCACCCCCACAATATATTCTTCATTTCCACTGTATAGCCACCCACCAGAAACACAGTTAACTTAACAGCTCTGAAGAGCACAAGGTCACAAAATATCTCATTGAAGTAACTTCATAGTTTATATTGTCTTACTTCAAATTTGCTCTCCTGCCTTTAAAGACAGGAATTTTTCTACTGATTAAAAGTATCTCTATCTCATGCAATTTCAGTGAGGTTCTGACCTTCCTTGCAGAGAAACTGAAGGCAGGTTTTTTGCATTTTCTTCTAATTTAGTAGAAAAAAAAATCCAACTGGAACAAGTGTTTTTATTTTAACAAGTTAGGACACTGGAATTGTAGCATCATCTCATGTTGCCCCTGTTACACATTTTGATTTTCTCATCAAGTTATCAATGCAATATGATCATCTGGAGTGAAGGAACCATGTAGACATGTGAATTCCCATGCAGGTTTACATGATGCAGCCCTGCTGGGCAGTACAGGCATGCCTGCTACCCCATGGTCCTGCTGGAGGGACAGTGCTACCAGGCCCTGCCATAAGTAATGTACCAGTGGCCGATGGTACTGCTCTGGGTTAGTTTTATTTCTGGACAGTACAAGGGATCTGGTTTTTTATCAGGTCCTGGATGCTCCAGTGATGTCAGCAATATTTACGTATCATAAGCTGCAGTGATAGGAAAGAGAAAAGGGGAAAGAAGGGATGCAGGAAGGCAACTTATGAGTCTTAAGGAACTTCACCCGTGAAAGCATAACATCATGGGGAAATGAAGTCATAGACACCCTGCTGCTAGCATGCCTTATGCAGCCCATTTCATGGAGCAGAATGCTCTTACAGACAACACACAAACTTAAAAGGTTATGAAATGAATATGATGCAGTAAAAAAATTGTCTTTCACATCACTTCCTATTTGTGGGGCAGTCCACAGCTCCTCCTGTATCTCTGAGGATTCATCACCTTCCACAAGTGTTCTATAAGAGGCAGGCACTGCACAGCCCTTTCCTGCCCCTTTCCAATGCAGATTGAGGAGTACAGTGGTGGGCAGAAGTTCAGCAGAAGAGAAATTCGGAGAGGAGAAAGTTGGTATTTCTGCTTTCCCAGGAATAAAGTCACAACCCAGACCCACAGGTCACCATATCTGCTGCATTTGTAATTCACATCAGGGACACTCTGGCTGTTTTCTGCACAAAGCTAGTCCCATTAGCAACTTCTCATCAGAACAGGTAAACTGGAAACATGTGACAAGGAGGCCTGCATGGGTGTAGAAAAGTTGGGACCATGTATGGTTATTTTCTTCCTGATGATATTCTCAAATAATCTAGTGCACACTACAGGTATGAACTGAATTCTGGCTTCACAACCAGTGAAGAGACCCTGCTTGCTAGAGCAGATTTGAGTACAGCACTTTTCCAGCACTCCCATTTCCAGCCGATACCCTGCACAGTGCTGTTCCATGGTGCTGTGCCTTGTGCATTACCAGGACACCGCAGGGAGACTGGCCACAAATGCACACACTGCGCCAGCAGCACATCTCAGCATCCTTCCACCAGTGGGAAACCTTACATATTCATTAGACCTGAAAGCCATTAATTCCAGTGCATGTGAACCACAGGCTTTGAAAAAATGAATCTTTTAAGTCTCAGTATTTAGCAAATGCTTCTCACTAGTTGGCTATCTCTTTATCAAATAAAAGCTCTATTCATGCTGTTGACAATCATAATATTTAGTGAAACAGAAGAAAGAGAGTTGTAACTAATCAAGTCTTGTTCCATGGGTGGGTGTAAAAGCAATTTAATTCATTTTGGAGGTCACAGAACCACAGCGTTAAAGCTCATTTTAAAACATTTATGTAATCGTGTTGTTTGAAAACCACTTTTCCTTTTGATTTCTCAAGATCTGATTTAGCTGTTTACACTCCCAACCATCATGCTGCTGCAGGAGCATGGCAGCAGTGCTGGAACAGCAGCAGCACACCAGGGCTCAGGCAGGGCAGCCGAGCACCTCCCAGGGGCTGCCCAGCTATGCAGAAGAAGGACCTGCTCCCTGAACCCCACCAGGGACACTCAGGAGGGTCTCTCAACACAGGGAAAGGGAAAACACATGCCAAGGAGATTGCAGGGACAGTCTTCATCTCCATCTGCTCTTCTCCCAGCAGTGACCAAGGTGGGACCTGCCCAGGCTCAAGGCATGCCCACCAAACATCACTTTGGTACTGAAGAAGCTCTTCTATTTCTGTCCCCATAGCATTTAGCTGCCCATCTTATCCCATCTCCCAGCCTACCTTCACCACTAGTCAAAGCCTGCACCAGCTCTCCTACCCTCGCTGGCTCTCTGACTTAGCTGCATCCATCCATGCCTCCATCTCCGTGTCCTGGTCTTCCTCCTGCTCCCCTTCCTCTTCTTCTTTACTTCCACAAACCCCTCCCAGCTCCTCACCTCCTTTGCCAGTGTCATTCTCCAACCCCTGAGCATCCCTGCAATGTCTGTCTTCTCAGTACTTTCATGGTCTGGTCTCCCCACTCTGCAGATGTAGGAGAGAAATCAGGGGCACAAAGGGTGACAGCTGTGGCTGAGGACAGTCAGCAACTGAGAGCAGATGAGTGGGAGAGGGCAGAGATGAGGTCTGAAAATGCCTCAGGGCACAAGCTTTCACCCACACCAGCAGCCAGTGTTAGGAATGGGCGTTTGGATTTCTCCTACCTTTACCCTTTTCTTTCCATTTAAATTTTGACATTTCACAAGTCATTCTTCAGATAAATTCATTCAGAATTGTGCAATGGGATGTCACGTTTTACATACAGTCTGGATGGCGGAAAACATGCCAGGAAGTGCTGGCTCACCCAATAAACAGTGTAATTATGCTGCAGCCCTCATTTGTGTAGCACAAAGGTTTTCCTGCTCCAGTCCAAGCTGTTTTCTCCTTGGCTGGGGAAAGCCAGTCAGGTAAAGGACATTGGTATCACAGCCTTCAGCTTTCATACAATACACTCGGGAAATATGAAGCAGCCCTTCATTAGCACTTATTACACCTTTTCACTGCACCCTGGACTTACTACAACAGGAAATCAGGAAACACAGTGATGCTCTGGAGTACAGCCTGTGACCATGCACGGCTTTAAAAACAAATGTACATGGATTTATACACACACATAGAGTTTCTCATTCAACACCCAGTCGTTTACAGTCGTGCCTTTGTGCCTCCTACATTGTACCTTTGGCATAATGAGTTTGTGCAGAGCCCACACTCAGGCTTGGCCCATCTCCACCATCTATGCTTCAGCGTGGGAAAGGCAGGGAATTACAGCCCAGCGCAGCAAGTGATGTGTTGCAGAGTCTGTTTTGTTGGTTGCTGGCAGGAGAGGAAACCTGCACTAAGCACTCTCTCCCTTCGTTTCTAGCCAGGGAACTGGTACTAACTCCTGCCCCTGAGCATGCAGCTACAGCCAGTGCTCAAAGAGAAGCCTTTAGTTTTCTGTAGAAACCAGCCCTTTTGCAACACTCCTGACTCCCAGAATCACTGATTCCAGCAGGGACATCTGGAGGTCTTGATTCCATCCCCCTGCTCAAGCAAGATCAGCCAGAACAGGTTGTTTTGAACCATGTCTGGCTGGGTTTTGGGTTGTCCAAGGATGGAGACTCCACAATCTCCCTGGGCAGCCAGTGCTTGACCACCCTCACAGCAAAAATCCCCCACCAGTTTGTCTGCATCTCTCAAATGTGAGATGCTCAAAACCAAATGGTGGTCCGCTGGGAGCCCACTGCTCTAGTTGGAGATGTCCCTGCTCATTGCAGCAAGGTTGGACTACATGACTTTAAAGGTCCCTTCCAACCCAAACTGTTTCATAATTCAATGATCTGAAGAGGCAGATCCCGTGCCTAGCTAGAGGCAGGACTCCAGGCTTCCCCCCCTGCAACTGCAGACCACTGGGGAAGTGAGGTTTCTTGCTTTAGGGCAGGCTACACACTCTAGTGCCTCAGGAATCTGCTTGAGGACTGCCAGACCTCATTGCAGGGAACACAGGAGTAGTGTTTAGGTGTGATTGCAAGCCCATCATTTCTTAGTCATGGAGCCCGGAGACATGGCTGACTGACAAAGGAGGAGGACCAGGAAGGATGCACTGGCTTTCCAAGCTGCTTACCTTGATTTAGGCTAAGCTAACCCAGAACTTTATTTTATCTGATGTTTATCAAACCAAAGGTATTATGAGTGAAATAATTCATATTCAAATAGCCAGTAGTTTCCAAGGAAGGTCTGAGGTAGGGTCCATTCGACTGCACTTGCACAAAAGGCCTGTCACAGCCCTGCAGAGAAAGTACGCTCCTTTCCATATGAGGTATATGTGTGTATATATACGCATATATAACCAAGTCCAAAATCACGTTGGATTTTCGCCAGCATTAGTTTGCAGACTCCCATTGCCCCTGCAAGGAAGTATTTGGTGAATGACTCATTTCTAAGTTTCCACCCTCTTCCAGAATAAGCATGTCAAACTGCCTTCCCCAGGTGCCAGTTTACTGTCTTCAAATGTGAATCCTATTGAATTCTTGGTCCATCTTTTCATCTTTTTATTATTCTGTTCCTGGGGAAGCCAACACCGACTGATTGTTGTGTGAAAATCTGACTTCATGATTCTTGAAATGTTTGGGTTTAATTCCAGTTCAAGATGCAGAGGAAGATAAAACTCCAGTCCCTTTGACCATTCCCTGTGGCTTGATTCACTGCTGTTAATCACTACGCATTGTTTACAATTTCTCAGCCAATTTTCAATCAGCATGAAACTGCAAACTGCTCATATAAAAGCCAGTCTGAATTACTTCTGCAAGCGAGATTTTCTCAGATACCCAGCCAAGTTCAGCTCTTATGTAACCCGGCTGAGGCTGGTGGATTTATCCTAAGGAGGAATTTGAAGTGACTCAAATTCCAGAGACTCTGACAAATCCCTGCAATCCAGCATCGCTGGGCATGGGATGGGCTGCAGAGCCTTGGCAGCATTCACACGCGTGCGGGCAGCTGCCTGTGCTGTCTGTGGTAACTAGCATGCTGCCACTGCTGCCTGCTGCACCAAACTCAGCACTACTTCTTCTTTTGGTCACCTTGTATGGATCAGGGGGCTGCAGTGGGCACTGCTGGTGCTGCTGCCCTGTGCTCTTGCAGAGCCCACAAATGGTTGTGCTGCTGACAGCACAGGAGAGGAGGGCAGCACATGCTTTCCTGCACATACAGAGCGCTGGCTGTCTCTCCCACTCTGCCAAAATAACCCAACCCCAAAACCAGATGCTTGCCTGTAGAATCTGCTCTGATAAAACTAGTTTGGACTCCTTTGCTGCTTACGATGTTTCTCCCTACTCTCCCCATTGCCTTTCCCAATCTTTGGCTCGCAAAGGAGAGTGGGGCTACCATATCAACATGACTTTTCAAGATCATTCTTCTTCATCTTGGATGGTGAAGATCCATGGAATCATGGAATACCCAACATTGCTCATGAAGCTCCATTTGAGGAACTTACTGATGTCCCTGCCCATTGCAGGGGGGTTGTACCAGATGACTTTTGAAAGTCCCTTCCAACCCAAACTATTCTATGATTCTAGGCTGTAGTTTGTAACACTGTTGTGCCCATGGGGTGGATGTTACCAGACATATTTTCAGGGCTTTCTTTTCCAGGACTACTTTTTCTCTCATTAATTTTTCAGAGATTTTGTTTTGCCCCAACCTCCTTCCCCCCGCCCAGAAGACATGCACCCACTCCAAGCTCACATTTACAAACCTGCCCATGAAGAAGCCAGTTGGATCAATATCACCCTGCCCACTCTGAAGCAGCCTTCAAGCAAGATAACCAACTCATTGAGGCTTGTCCTATTCTTTTTTTCTGGGGTCCTTATGCAGCAATTTTCTTTTCTAATAGCCTTAAGAGTGTTTACCTTCTGTCATTCTCTCTCATCCTTCTCCATCACCAGTTCTGCCTCATCTTTATCCGAACGTGTTTGGAAAGGTCTCAGAAGCATTATGATTTACATATGAAAGTTATCTAAATATTCCTCTGCCTCTGCCACATCTGTTTTTCCCACTGCACCATATTTACTAGTATTTTGTATTAATTCCAAATCTGATTTTTGTAGATGTGATAAATTTACCAGGAATAATTCACATCATTTCTGGTCACCATTATCCTAGCTCATATTTTCAGGCATTATCTAAAATGAATTTATATGTGGGAAGCAGATAACTTTATAATGTATATAACATTTAGGAGCCACTCATGAATTAAGACTAAGGATTTAAAGTGCCCAACTCAATCTTCCCTAGAAACCAACTTCCTCAAAAATTAAGCCCTAAGATCTCCTAAAGTCACTAGTGAATTTAGCAGTTGACGAGCTGATGAGTAGTCTTGAATCTATTTACAAAATGGTTATTCCAGTTCTAGAGCATTTCTTCAAGCAAGTAATATCTTTATCATAGAGAAGGTAAAGTTTTAATAAAATCTCTCTTGGGCACAAAAGGAATACATGCGATACAAAGAGATCAAGTAATTAATGTGAGATCATTAAACTGATGAGACTTTATTTAACTACAAAACTATTCTTTCCTGTTAATAAATGATCTAGTCTACTTTGGGTGGATTGCTGATCTTGTTAATGAAAAATATCTCCTAACAAGTCCTAGAATCTTTCACCATTTCTTCCTCTCTTGGGGTGGTTTATTTATTAACGACCAAATTTGTGGTTCATCTCCTACAGAGGCCTGCAGGATCAGACTGTCACACAGGTCTTGGGTCCAGCCACAAATCACTCACTGCTTCTGGTTGAAGGTGGCAAGGGACCCACCTGGACTTGTCTCTCACCCACCTCAGTGGTCTGGAAACTTCAGGCAAATCTTCCAAGGAGTCACGGTCTTCTTCCCTGGCAGTCAGCCTATTTTCACTTTTCTGACTATGGTTTTTCCTCCTTTTCTTCTCCCTCTCAAACCAAATCCTTCCCTCCTACAAAATCCAGCCACCCATCCCTGATCCTTTCCCTCCACCAGGGCACCCACCAGTTGCCTCTGCCCATAGCTCAGATTTTATTTTAGTTTTGCTTTTCCAGCTTGCCTATGGCAATAGATACTCTTTTTCAAGAGGGGAGGGGAGGAAAGGATGCCCATTTTTCACTTGAGCAGAGCACGAGAGTTTAAAAGCTCGTGGTTGCAAGTGTCTGCTGACACCATGTGCAGGTTGCAGCTCTTGTATAACCAAAACCAGACATGTCAGGGCTCTGTGGCAGTGTCCACTTCACACAGTGCAGCTATAACGTGGGATCAGCCTTGGGGAAAAAGCTGCATGAGAAGGGGCTGCAATGAGCCCTCCTGGGACTTCAGTCCCTCACCTGGGAGCTGCTTTTCAGCTCAGGCACTCAGCCTTGGTCCCTGCTCAAGTCATGGTGTTGCTTGTGTGGATCCCTCTCTGACCTGGGTCTGTAGGCTCAGCATCTTACCTGCCAGCCAAGCCCTCAAGCCCTGCCTGCACCCAGGCAAGCCTCTATAAAATCCTAAAATTCATATACCAGTCATGCCAAATTAAGACTCAGACAAGTCTCCATGGCAACTGTATATAAAACAATTACTGAAGATACCTCTAGCCATGCTTCTATATCTAGAAAGAGCAGCTTGCTTCACTCAGGTTTGTTTAAACCAATCACTAGCATATTCATAATAAGCAAAAGAAAGAAAAGAATTCACTGGAAAGGTAGTAGATGCAAACATCCTTCAGGAAAAAATAGCATGTGGGGAGGAATCACATCACTGGTGTGTGTTCTTTTATAAAAATATACAAGCTTGGAGCAAGTCTCAGCTCCATGTGTATTTTGAAAAGATGCATCCATTACATATCATTACACAACTCACAATTAGAAGAAAAGTGCTTCCAAAGGCTAATTCCTTCCTTGCATAAGTGACCTATTTTGATCAGTTTATTTACTTGTTGAAAAAGTATGTGTCATCTTAGCACATTTCCTATTGCCCTATTCTTAAAGGAAGGCTAAGGATCATGCATGTTTTTCTAAATTAACATGCTATCATCTGTTAGGTTTTTAAAAATTCATATACTACCTTAGGCCTTATTAGATAAAGAATCTGTCTTCCTCCCACCACGTTCATCTTGCCAATGAACATCAAGAGACTGCAGCATCCCTGACACTCGGTGATAAATCAGGGTTAGACGTAAGGAAAACAAAATTCCACTGAAATTGCATGGGGAAGTTTATCCCAGGAGCATTTCATTACTCAGATCAGACAGTCCAGGATACTGGGATACAATGTCCTGGTTAAAGACATTTTGGGACCTCAGTACCAATTTCCATTTAACAATATCCAGTAACAAGACCCATGAGAATGAGACTATGCAGCAAGAGATAAATAATCTTCCTGTAGGCTATGGCAATTGGTTTGAGTGGGTAATTAAATGATTTCCTATGTATTGTTTGGCAGAATGCTTTGAGAGACTTGAAATGAGCAGCAGACAACTCCATTGTTACAGTTCTTATTGCTTACAAGGCACTTTCTCCCCTAAGTATTGGGAGACAGCAAACAAACATTAACAAATAAAACTCCAACACAAACCCAAAGCAGGTTTGGTACCTGGGAGGCAGCTGAAGTGCAGAGAAAAGTCAAAATTATTTCTGATGGGTTTGGGGTTTTGTTGTGGGTTTTTTAATTAAATGGCTGTAATTCTAGGAATCAGTCTTAAAAGATTGATATTAACCCCCAAGGGTGTGAAACCCATCCACAACCACTGGCTTCAGCTGGATTTCAGTTCAGTGGTTGCTGCAGATTTCATGGCTATTCTTGACACTACAAATCACAGGCACCAAGGATCTGCATTATGCTGCTGTCTGACAATCTAGCAGCTGGAATTCAGGGTGATTTTGAAAGGCCAACCCTAATCAACCTGAAAAAGGTCATGCGGGAAGGCAGCGGCAGGAGCTGGGAGCCCTGGATGGCAGACAGTGCTCTCAGGCCATTCTCCATGGCCCAGGGTGTGAAAATACAGGCACACAAGTACGTGATGGGGATATGACTGCACAGGATCTCCCACACAAACACAGTGTGTGCTTCCACTTACCCACAAATGCCTTTAGTAAATGTCTCTTCTGGCCAAGGTAAAGAAATGGGAACACACATGGATGCTGTTACTAACTCCTATTGGTACACTTACAAATATATATTTGTACTTGAAAAATACCTTGTTTACATTGTAAGGAGCACTCTCTTAATGAAGCACTTTCTTAATATATCTCCTTGTACTGACATGTTACTTTAAGCTCTCTCGTTTCCTCACTTTAATTACTTTATCTTAAGGAGCTTTGCTTGCACCGGCCCTTGACTACAGTATGAGGGAACTCAAGGAGCTTTGCTTGCACCGGCCCTTGACTACAGTATGAGTGAACTCAAAGTCTGCGGTTCATTGCTGTGCTTTCCTTGGCTACTGAAGCAAGATGAAAGCATCACTGAAGTTTGGAGCAACAGACACGCACCATCACCTCTATGTGCCAGAAGTATTTTTCTATGCCGTCTTATCTCAGCCTCTCTCTTCCATTCAGTTTCCCCCTGCCCTCCCCTTCACCCCACTGCTCTACTGTTTGGCTGCCGTTCTGCTAAAGCATCTCTCTATAGATATCTTCTTTTAATGAAAAAATAAATATTCCTGGTAGTATCTTAAAGGTGTGTCTCTAAGTCAGGCACCTCCATAGAGTACGGTGTAATATGTAGTGAGAAGAAGCAGCAAAACAAATAACCAGAAAGATTTCTTTAATTACTTCACTGCTAGCACGACTGTGAGCTGGCTGCTGTGGTATTATGCACTCGCATTTCTGAAAAGTCAGTTATGTGTGTGCCTGTGAAACCCAAACTGTGTCCATCCTCTTCACATCCCTCCATGTGGGGATTGATGGCAGAGCATATAAGGACAGGAACCATGGCAAAACTGAGATTCTGTGGGTACATGATATCAGACTGCACCAGAACAGTGAGGCACTGCTGCTCCTGCAAAGTCACTGCCTTCAGCCCAATGCCTGCCCATCTGCAGCGCCTCCTTTCTTCCTGCATGTTTTCATCCCGCCCCAATGAGCACAACCTCATTTTGGGGGGCTCTGGGGAAGCAGAAAACCCAGAGAGGACCTCCTGCTCTCCTGGTTCTGAAATAACAAGCCATATCTTCCCCAGCAGCACACCGGAGCAAAGCAGAGCTGCTGGGCAGGAAGAACCAGCAAGTTTGAAGGTCTGGAAAGGACAGTGGATGAGTTATGCTGAGCCATGGTCCTGCAGCCTTTGGGCTGAGGGAGAAGGTAGTCCCAGCATCTCCAAAACCATCTTGCATTCTGTCTTCCATCCCAGAGGTGGGCAGAAGGACATAACAGCAAGAAACAGGCTGAAAACAGGGAGAGAAGGGAGAACAGAGAAGTTCCCTGTCACTGTTCCATGCATGCCTGGCACCCTATTAAACCACCTGATTCAAATGCTTTCATCTAATTGAGGAACTTCTTGGTATGAGTACCTTTCTCTTTTCTTCTTGTTTCTTTTTTTTTTCCCCCCTCTTTCTCCTCACATCACTATCATTAAGGACACAAAGACTTTCTAACTCTTGTGGGTACAAATCCCACCACTTGGAACAACCAGTGGACTACCCCAGCTGAGGGACTCCAGCTGCTGCAGCTTTTCAAGAATGTGTCCTTCCTGGGATGCATTCTCCTAGATTATATGATTCTCTCTGCAAAATTCAAAAACCTAAAAAAACCAAGGAAAAATATACTCATCAAAGTGTTCATTGATGCGTCAAAAAGCATTTTTTTAATAAATAAAACTTAGCATTTCAATGTAGAATTATTTATTATCTCTAACATCCACCCTCTTACAGGTGTTACCACCAGGTGCCAGTATGGGTAGTGTATAAGTGGAAGCTGGAACCCAATTTATGATGGGACAACAGCCATTGAAGTTTTTCAGTGATATTTTCATATACAAAATGCACAGGCTTCTCTTTCACCAGTTGTAATGCCACACAGCTATAATTAATATATTCCAACTGTATATTTATAAAAGTATAGCTAAGGCAGATAAATGTTTAACTCGCACAAAATCTGGACTTTCATTCCTATCAGTAGTTAATTAAATATAAATCAAACCATTAAAAGAACTGCCAGCCTAGTCTACCCTGGCCATGTTCTGCTTCTTTTTTAATATTTGAAAGTCAACATTCTCCTTAAAAGACTTCTTTTTTAGAAATAAAAGCCAAACTCTAATTTCTTAGCTGTCTTGACATGGTGATGACAGCTCCATAAACCTGTGTAATTATAGAAAATTGAGTTCTGATGTTTGATCCTGAACATACCATTGCAAAGAAATATTATGGAACAGTTATGGAACAGTCCATTTGCAGAGGCTGGTAGGCACACATTTATCATGCCACTGCTGCACAAACTGCCAAAGATCAAATGCAGGGATATTCCCTGGGGCTGTCATTGAGAGGGGTAGCTAAGACCACCCCCCTGCTGCAATAGCCTTTGGGCTGCACGCACATGGACACATTCCCTGGCGAATCTGGGTTTACAGTCCATGCACTTCCACAGCTGTCAGCAAACAGGCTGGTGTCACAATGCGTGGTAATGACTGGGATATTAGAGATCTCTTTGGGTGTATAACGTGATTGGGTGTACCCCAGTAAACACAGGCAAGTGCATAAAATGCGAGTTGATGTCAAATTTGGGCAAACTTCTGTTTTGATCAAAATGAAATTCGTGTGAATAGTTCACCATTCTAAAGATGTATAAAATGGTAACCTTTTTTCCACAGTGTTTAAGAAAATCTAGTTTATTTTAACAGAAGGAATGAGGTAGTTAATTGAACCCATCCTTCACTTCACAGTGAAAGCTGTAACAGACTTTAATGCTAAATAAACGTACTGAGAATTGCCAATCTTTGTTTTTGGACAGCATTCCTTTGGTAATTGAATTGTGTCCTAATGTAATCAGGTTACTTTTTGCCTCTTACTGAGAGTTCAAGGACAACAAACACCTCTTCAGTAGCGGGGTTGCAGTGCTGGATCCATTTCACTCACAGAATTAGACACAATCCTGTTTTGGCTGACAGCAGTGGGGTGCCTAACCTTCCTCCTCCTCCTCCACATGCCGAGAGCACTGCCAGCACTGTCTGCACTGCCTGCAATGTTATTTCTGTTATTTGTGGGGTCCTTTTTTCTTCCTGATTATCCTCTCCATCTCACTGGAGGGGCAGGGGAGAAGTGAACAAGCAGCTGCGTGGTACTTAGTTGCCAGCTGGGTTTAACCTATGGCAGCCCTCAGAGCCTGGAGAAAGCCAATTCCAGCTAATTCTCTTTTAGGAGCATCTTCTGAAGAGGAAGCACACAGCATGCAGAATTGAGGAGATGGGGTGGAAGAGAGCCACCACAGTGACAAAATACTACAGACTGACCTGCTAACTGAACGTGAAAGATCCCTGCCAGGAGATTTAGATCTTCAGAGACTGCCCTAAAATGAACTTGAGAGCACTTTCTGCAGTACTTTAATACTAAAAGGATTTATACGTTTATTCAAAAAAATCCTTCTATGTAAAAGATCCCCAATGCCTTAGTGACTGCATGGCAAGAAACCATCCTCCAGCTTCAAGGTCTCAGCCTCACTGCTAACAAAGGAATTTTGCAACAATCCAGCGTCAATAATCCCAGCACAAAATGGAGTTGTTTTGCTTTTTTCCATAGGAACAAGGGAAGAAAGAATAAGTAATTGAGAAGAAGAGGAGGAGTACTGGAAAGCAACCATAGTTATCATTTTAAGCAGAGTCCAAGGGAATAAGTAACACAAAGCAGATTACCTACGTTGTTGGAGATCGATGAGGGATGTTTGTAGGAACACAGAAAATGGAATATGCCATCATACACACACTTTTTCCTCAGATGCTAAAAATAGTGAATATGAGTACAGCCTTTTCCTGGCAACAGGAACTGTGTATGTTCAGAACTTCTGACAATCCAACAGACATACAGAATCCTGAACCAGCACAGATCTTTTCCATTATATTTCTTCACTCCATCTGCCCTTCCTTCCCCCACCACAGTCATTTGGTGAGGTATTGTGTGACACAAAAAATACCCCAGACTTGTCCCTAGCAGAGACCAGGCTTTCTGCACAACCCCATCCTTTGGCTCCATCTCACAGTACCCATCTCCATTGCTGCCAGCTCCTGCATTGCTACCACAGTTTGCAAATGGACCAGGAAGCTCCCGGGGGGCTATAGCCACCACGGACATTTTATATTAAATTCTGAAGGTGCCTGCAGAGCATCCCTCAAGCCCTATGAATATAATTCATCCCTCTACAGAATGCAATAGTTTCTAAATAATTCAGTGGGCTCCCAGAGTAAATGCCTCCACCCTGGGTTGCACGAGCACTGCCACACACCATGCTGTGCTTATAGCAGTGCTGGGGTGAGAGAGGAGGCTCCTCGACAGCGCCATGACACGCACCATTCCCTCAAAACACCACCGATCAAACAAGGACATATTCTTTTTTTTAGCTAAAAGATACATGAATCCTTTGCTCCAATGGTTACGGCCATTCCAGTTACTCAGCTAGTCATCACATCTTCATCATGAGCTTCTCGACATTGAACTTCCTTGTGTTGACCACTGCTCAAATTGTCCTCATGTCAGCCGTGGCCAGTCCAGGCTTGGGACTGAATGTACCACTACTTTACAGACACAGTTCACATGAATCCTATTTTTAAAAGGCATTAGGCATTCCAGAGAAACTGCAAGACTTCTTCTTCAACACAGGTTTCCTGTTTTAATAGAGATTGAACAAAACTTTATTCTCTCAGAGACCAGTAGCAGACACAACAGTAAATAACCTGCCTTTGTCAAGGAAAGGTCACCAGTCCAGACCTCGAAAAGTAACTGCCATGTGATTGTGTTAAGCCTGGGTGTCTCCTTCAAAATTGTGGTTTACATGAACAGGTAAAAGAAATGCAATATACTTAGGGAGGAAGGGATAGGGCAGAGAGAAACAACTGATAAAGTAAGATTTTAAATAAGAGAAGAAAGTGGCAACTTCTGTTGTCAGTTCAAAGCTTCCCTGTAAGACTATTCACCTACCTTATGTAAAAGATATCTCTAAGGAGTTCAAAAGTTTCTGCAAAGATCCCTATAAATCTAACTCTTGCCTAGATGCAGAAGTAGTTTAAAGCTTCTTTCAGTCTGTTCATTTCCTTGAACTAGATCCAGACTAAAAGCAATCCCTCCAAAGAAAAAGAAAACCCAAGCACCTATTAAATCTATTCCCTGTGATAAATCTCTGTATCTGTATCAGGTGTCCTCAGCTTCTATAATCCCTGCACGTTAGCCTGCTGTTCAATGATTTTTTAAATGGTAACTTCCTAAGATATTAAATGAAGATTTATCCTTTGGCCTATATTCCTCTTTACAGAAATGTTAAGTTCCCAGTGCTCTCTTGAGGGTAGATGTCAAAGCAATTGTAACTGATCCTTTGCACATTTACCTCATACAAAGACTCTTTTCTAGTATTTGCTAACTGTACGCGCTGATACCCTGTGTAAACCACCTGAAGAAAAGCTGCCTCATGCTTCAAATCTATTGAACCAGGCAGGCTTGTCTCCCTGCACATGAGGGTTTCCAGTGATGTGCAGTGCAGCAGCTGCAGGTAACCACCAGCACAACATTCCTCACCCACCCAGGAACCATCAAGCAGAGTGCTGCCTTCACTCCCACCTTGCACCTAGCAGTAGTCTATCTTACTAATGATAACTATTTAGCTCATTCTGGAGAAGCATTTTTATCTAGTCTGTTGGCTGATCTTATAAAAAAACAGCCACTGTGGCACTGGTAATAACTTGCAACAGCTTTTTAACTGCAAACAACATAGAAGAAATTAAACAATGTACACCCCTTTAAAAAATCCCTGATTCTTCCATGTTAAATATTCTTACCTTTATTGTTCTTATATTTGAATGTAATACTTGATTCTTTGAAACCAATGTCAGAATAGTTCAGTTCAATGTTAGTTTCTCACAAAAAAATATTTAGATATTTGCCACTTCATTCACCCAGTGGATCCAGGGGACCGCAAACAACAAACTATTTTAGAACACTGCACAACTGCTATTATTTTGTCTCATCAGTCCTCATCCAATTAAATTGCCCTTATCCTGGGCAGCAAGCTTTAAGAACTTGGGCTGCTGTATAACCAAAACTATAGAGATTTTTTTAATTAGCCATGACATACCCAGCAGTGTCTGTCTGCTGGCATGGAGGGAGCTGCCTAGCAACAATGCAAAAAACCCCTCCAATAACCCCCAGTGGACCACAAAGAGTCTGTTAAAAATGGTAATCTCTCTCATAGAAAAGCAGAGATGGTTTCAGTTAAAGACAGCAATTCTCAACTTGTTATTTATATGCAGTGAACTAAAATAACATTCATAAAGTATAAATACAATTTGAAAAGGCCACGCATAATTACTTAAAGCTTTAATTTGCAGTATGTAATTTGCCATTCACATCTGTAAGCCTTTTGTTTTGCTTAATGGCAAAAGCATTCCAACTAGGTCAGACCTACACTGGAGTTTCTTCAAGGTAGAAATCTCAGCAAATAGGGCTGGAACAGGCTCAAGAAGTCTTTCAGTCCATCCCTAAGCACAGAGTCAGGATGAATCATATATAAACCATTCTTGTTCAATAATGCTTTACCTGTTTCCCAAAACGTCTAAACCCAAACAGTAGACAACCTCCCTTGACACCCTGCGCAGTTGCCTGGCTCTCCCAACAACTGGAAAACATTGGAAAATCTCTAACCTAAACCACCCTTGCTTCAATCCTGCTTACTGTAATGGGGCAGACATAAAGAACAATACACATTTTTTTAGCAATTTCTGACGTACTTGAAAATGGCTATCATATGTCAGCCTTCTGTTGAGTAACGCCAGCTTTGCTCAGGCTTTCCTTATATAGCTCATACATCTTCACTCAATTGCTTCCTATTTCTTTTGCATTATTTCTTCAACTACTTACACTTCTTCTTGCCTTTGCATATTGGATAAATGAACCCTCCCAATCCAAGTCAGCAGTTATAGCTCTAGGTCTGCAGTCGTCATTTCTGAAGGCATTGCAGGAACCAGATGACCTTTCTCTTTCTTTTCCTTCTCTGTTTACCTCCCTTTTGTTGCTGATGCTATTCATGTCACTGATCAATCACCACTGCTGGCCTTTCTACAGAAAACTGCATCAGTAGAAAACCAGGAGCTAGCAAAGGCTAGAAATGCCCATGTGGACTTGACCTTCCCCTTGTGCCAAGATCCCACTTCACACTAGCAAAAGAAAAACATGGGTCTGGAGGCAACAAGGCCCTGGGTTGGCTCTGCTTTTCAGCCCTACAGCCCCACCTGGTCAGGCAATGAGATGTGCCAAAACCAACAACATTGTGGCCAGCTTTACACCCACTCTGGCCAGTTTATCCCCTGGACAATGGACGCTGCTTCATTGCAGACAGACCCCTGGAGTCCAGATGGGACATGTCCCTCCCACCTCAGCCCAACACAAAGCATCAGGAGACCATGATAGCCCTCGGCCACCCACAACAGTGACTGCTGTGGGCAGGAGCACCCAAAAGCCATACAAATTGATCCACATTGATCATAAGGGAAAATGCACCATCCCTCTTTCAGATTAATTTTGGTTCCCCCAGAAGACTAACTCAGTACAGAATCACAATTGAATGCCTTTAGGGATCACATCCTGGCAAAACAAAGTCCCTAGAGCCTTCTCAGGAATAATGAATCATTGTTTTTTGATGAAACAATAAAAGGACTTAGAGTCATCCAGTGGATTAACATAAATGTTTATTCTAACTTGGCAGAGTTACAAGCAATGAGGAAAAGAGTCCAAGAAAGGAATAAAAAATAGATAACCTCAGTACCTGGGGTCAAAACACTGGAAAATACTCCCTGCACTACACAAGCTGTGAAACCCAGTCTTTTGAAATATACACTTCCAAATTCAGAATGAAATGCCAAAGAAGAAACTTTAATGCAAACCAGAGGTTAGCATTTTGTTGATGTTTTTAACAATTACCTGAAAAGAACTTACTCAGTGCTTTGAAGAGGGATATCACTATGTAAAGTGTTGCTATTGGTATAATTGTGAATAGACTTCACTGCTGAGTTTGGTTAATCAAGGTTCTTTTAGCTCCTACACAGCATTTGCATAGCTACTCTGCAGCTGCAGTCTGCATTATCACATCACGTAAGGAGTTAACTTATATATATCCTAAATTATCCGGAGGTCTTCCAAAACATGCAGAATACATGAGTATATATATATTTGCTCACATTAGGCTGCCAGTTTTTACAAAAAAAGCCAAAACCAAAAAAAAACCCACCACACTAGAATGTTTATTTTTTCATTATTTTTCCTTTTGGAATATTAAGGTGACTGGTTTCTTACCTTAGTCTTTATTTCTCTGTTCTCTCTGAGAGTGGAGTTTTGACTGTGGCGCAGTCTAGAAGCAACGAGAAAATGCAGTCATTCTCAAAGGTCCCAGTCAAATGCTCTGCAACTCACACTGATCTATCAACTCCAAACCTTTCAATTTGACTACAAAAGGCAAAACTGTCCTACCTGTCCCTCTCATTTCTCCTCTTCAGGTGACTACATGTTGGTGTGTCAACTTTCAGCCTGTTTCTGCTAGTTTCTCTGTATTAACCAAGCGGGTATTTTTGTTTTTTAAGACAGCTTAAGCAATGGGTTGCAGACACAGTTCTTGTGTCTGCATATTTATTACAGCAAGGGGAAGCTGTATACTCAGGGGCATTCCTTTTGTTGCTAGCAACATAATAACATTTGCTTAATTGTGTTTTATTAATGTTAATATACCCAGAGGCTCAGACTCTGCCAGCACATTTCTTTAAATTGAATTAAAGGAAAAATGAATCAGAGTTTAAAGACAGCTGATTAATTTTACTCACTTGCTTAAGGGCATTTAAGCCAAATGGTCTCCACATCTATTTTTCTTTAGAGAACAGACTTCATAGCCATGGGGCTAAGAGAAACTTGTCACTAAGCCATTTTCATTGCCATGTGTCAAGGAGAGCTATTTAAAGCATTAAAAAGAGTGGACATTAGGGAGAGGTGCTCACCCTCTGATCTGTACAAATGACAAGGTTATACAGACATGCTCTCTCCTGCCTGCTGCCAAGATCAGAGGGTTTTCATAAAGCATTTTTTAATGAAGCTTTCAGAACACCCCCTGGAGCCTACTGCTTGAGACAGGCAAGGACATGGGCACAGCACAAACCTGCTAAAAAGGGACATTTCAATCCACAGAAAATCCATGTTATTAGCAGGTCTCCCTCAACACATACTGTAATTTCAAGGCCATTATTGCACTATTTAATAGGCCTTCAGCTAGCTGCAGTAGCAATCAGTTCTTGAGACAGATTTCTCATTTGGAAATAAACATAATTCATTAGAGAAGCCTCTGGTGGATGTGTATTTATACAAAGCCTGGGCTGAAATATCAGCATGAACGCATGGCAAAAACCCACTCAATTTACCAGTTATTCAGAAAGGTCTGGTCTGAAGAGACTGTATATAAATGTGTCAGGCACTTCTGGCAACCCTTCTTTGAATGATTTCTTCACGGCTTCTTCAAAAGTGGAAAGTCAGAAAAGATAGCAAGGCAAAAATCTCAAAGGAAAAAAGGATGTTTAAAACATACGTAAATGTGGGTGGCTTGAGCCCCTCCTTGTAAGCAGAAGGCATGGCAGAAGTCCCACATCATGACTGGGGCATCATGTCAGGATATGGCAGAGGTCCCACATCATGACTGGAACATCATGTCAGGATCAGGATCTGAACATTTTTTCATCTGTTTTGTCAGCAAGGGAGTTAGGAAGGAGAAAGCCTAATCCGCAAGCAAAGGATTTCCACTCTGACAGGTTCCCATTTCCATGGGATGGGATGGAGAATGTTCCCAGTCAGCACAGATCATCTCCATCCACATGGCCATGGCCAATGCTCTCTTCAAGTACCACTCAGGTTACTTTGCACTTCCTCTCCTGGTTAATCCTCGCACTTCTATTGTCTCCCACTCATTCTTCCCACGGCTAATGACATGTGGAAAACAAGAATTACCCAGGAGAATGACATGTAGAATTTATGAGAGCAAAGAAAGATATTATTAAGCTCTCCAAATAGCCTGTGAGCCTTTTTGCAGTCTTTTTCACATCCTATATTCTAGACAAACAAGATGTATGTACTAACAGGTCTTGCACATTGCATGCACTTGGCAAATACCATGTTGCATCCCAGCGCATCCCAGCCCATGAGATACCCTCGTGTGCCACAGGCATAATGGGCAAAGTTGTCCACCAAGTCAACAGCCATGTCAAAATGTGGGAAATTTGTGGCACGGCTCTGCATGTAAGGGTGTCAAGATCCTCCCTTTTGGTCCCCTTTGTGAATATGTCACCAACACAACATCCTGTTGGAATTTTTCACAATGCTTGGAGGTTCAAGGTGTCTACCAAGCACCCAAATAAGGTCTCTGGCCACTAGTAGGACATGAGAGCTCACACCACCCTGGGCATCCACACCATATCATGGGCATCTCACACATCCAGAAGCCTATGATGTTTGCCAAACTGCAGCCCAGAGCACTCACTTTCGGAGCACCCCGAGCTTTGCCTAATATCCTTCGCTGTCAAATCTCTATCGCAAAGTCAATGTTCAACTTTATGTTGCTAAATTAGAGTGATCTCCACCAGCACAAGCAGGGGTCAGGGTTATTTGACGAAACTGTTTTGTTTGCAGGGGTATTCTGACATTTCATCAGAGCTTTGTTTTCCCTTCGTTGTGAAAAAAAAAAAAAAAAACAAATCAAAATGAAGGAATAACAGGCTCTGAATGAAAGAAAAATGCAGCTGCCACCCACGTTCCTCTCCTTTCAGGATGGAAAACCCTCAGAGCCTGTTGCTGCCAGATGAGGATCAGGCCTTCTCCCACCTGCCCCTCAGCCTGCTTGCAGCCTGGAGACCTCTCAGTGGCCAGCTTGTACTTGCAGGAGATGCAGGGTTCTGAACATCCACAGAAATGTTTGGGATTTTGTCATTGCTAGTGCATCCACATGCTTCTCCCAGGAGGCACAAATGTTTTTCTGTATCCTTCCATGCTCCAGACTGGGGGAAGCAGGGATGGAAGGCGAGAAGGAGTGCTCTGCAGAAGTCTCCTTTTAGAAATATACTTTATGCCCATTGTCACTAATGCAGTTGTTTTCCTCCATCATACCCAATGGAGAATAAAGATGCATGAGGATAAAAATCCCACTTTCAAGACTGCAGCTTAGGCAGTTGCTTTTCAGAGAGCAATCTGCTCTGCAAAGGAGGCAGCTCTGGGCAAGCCAGGATCCCTAGCTGGTGGGCCACATTAAACCAAGCTGCAAGTAGGCACTGCTCCTTTGATCTCAGCGAGGGATGCTCTTCCTTGCACTCCAGCTGAGCTTGGCTCACAGTGCCTGAAGGCCTCTATGAGCCCACCAGTGGCCTGAGAGAACTTCCCAGGCCCCACTGGAGACCCCTAAGGATGCGTTCACAGGAGGGTGACTCGCTTCTGAACTTGCCCTGTCAGAATGAGAGGAATAGCTGTCACTTAAAAGTAGAAATGAAGTTTCTATGAGGCCTGGGCACACATCTCCTGTTTGCTTGTTTAAATTACTTCCAGCTGAAGAGGCTGTCCACCCAATAGCTCTTGAGTGATAGGAACTTCATGCTGAGAAGGCCATGCAAGCTTTGACAGTGTTCAAAGAGATGTTTTAAAACTAACACAGATTTACTGTCTCGTAGGAACAGCTTGAGGCGCTCTTTTCACGAAGGGTAAGATGTGTCATGATGGGGCTACCGTGCACACTTACAATAGTAGCGCTGCTCAGAGAAAGAGCAAATCATATGCATGTGTACGAGGAATCTGCCAAGCACTGCCTTATCCTTCATCAGGTGACACCAGAGCAGCCAGTCGTCTTCGGAAAGGACTGTCCCACACATCAGAGATGTTGCTTACAGCAAAGGCTGACCAAATCAGAACAACTGCTTCCCTAAATTTACATCAACTGAACCTCAACCCTGACAGTGAGTTTTCCAGTCTCACAAGACGCACTGTTTGCAGTTGAGTGCCTTGGTGTCCAGAGACACCCTACTTGACCAGCATCTTGTCCAACATGTTGCATCATTAGAAGAACACAAGAAACTGTGCAAGATCAAGCTTTAGATGTGCATGTCCATGTAACACACTGTCAGCATCTCTATCTTTAATAAAACTTGGAGAATGGGTCCTTGAGGCCCACAGGAAGTATAAGTTTCCTTCAGCTAGTGTTCCAAGGTGTACATGTGATCTGGGAGATTACCTCTACTGTAACCTCATCTGCACATCACAGTAATAATCCACTGTGATATGTGTGATCTCATAAATTCCCTGGGAAAAACATTCAGCCTACTCTGGAAAGCACTTCTGATATTGTAAGACTATAACATTCTGAAAATACATTTTACACAGTTATTTTTAAGACTAAGTCTCAGAAATTAGATTCTACTTATATCAACAAACCCTAGGCTCTAGTAAAATATTATCACCCTTATGAAGTAACTGTGTATATACATATTTTAACAGGTCAATTATGCCAGTTACTAAAATAAAATATGACTAAAATTATTGACAAAACATATTTAGATTTTCCAAATTTTGCAGGCTCAAGAGAACTTTGTGTTATAATGAATAAGCCATTTTATTGACTACAGCGTATTTGGATGGCTTTCATCCACAGACTGGAAAGAAGGGGTTTCAGAGGTCAGGAATTCTTACAGTTTTGCTAAATGTCAGAGAGAGTCTCGTTCATGCTTGTCACTGGAAAACAGCTTTTCAGAAGTGACACTACATATTATTAGCTTCCACACTGACCTGTGCTGGGTGTTTGAGCAAAACTCTTCTTACTCTGAAATACCTTTGAGCTGCTACAAGAGTGGTGGGCAACATGAAAGTAGGCTAGTCCTTCTACCTATGCTTCACCACTCTCTTGGATACAAAATCCCACGTTGTCGCCTTCCCTGAAAACCATTCTTAGCAGTAAATTAACGTTATGTGAAAGCAAAGAACTAATTTACCTTCTTCAGTCTGAAGAATGACAAAACATTTTCTAGAGTTAGAAACACATATTCAGCTCCAAGATTTCCTCCTTGTTTTCCCCAAAACCTACACAGCTTTCAATCTTTAGGCACAACCCTTATCTTAGAGTGATCACGGCCTCAGGACACGCTCCAACAGACCAGTTTTCTCCCTGTGTTTCTGGCCAGATGTCATCATTTAACCAGCTGAAACTAGGACACCAGGTTCAAGCCTTTCCCACTCCCCTGAGAATTTCCTGTGGTGCAACAACAACCCAACACACCGTCAGAATTACCTAGTTTAAATTCTTCTTTTCAGCGTAACAAGCAGCCTCCAGAGGACTTCAAACATTACTCTCTCTTGGCCATGCCAAGATAGAACCGCTGCCTGGCCAGAAAGTTTAAACATCTAATAGTTGTTCCAATACTTCGCTTTACACAAGCTGTCCATCCACTGGGTTCAAACTCTGCACCACTGGGTTCAAAATTGTGTGTGCTGTTTTGGTCCTGTTACATGTCATCCAGACATACGCATTGGCAATTACAGTTCACACAAAACCATGTAGAAGAATCATGCAAACAGGTTGTTTCCAGTACGAACTGCTGGCCAAAGTACATGGAGTGAGGAGCACAGACTAAAGACACAGTGCTGACTCCTGCTGCCAGGGCTGTACAAGAGAACCTTGTCATCTGTCTCCCATGTCATCAGACACAAAGGAGGATTGCTACTCAGTATCACACAGCTCAGGAAGGGTACAGCTGGGAACATGGGCTAGTCCTCTCAGAGATATTTTATCTATGCTACTAACCTCTTTCACACCAGCTAGTCAATTGCTTGCTGCTTGCTGCATTTACTGGCCCACCGTATGTTTTGACACTCAAAAAGAGAGCAGTATACCAACAGTGTGAAGGCAAAACTGTGTTATATATCTGCCCGTCATAAAGATTAATCTTGTGAAATGCTGAGTATCTATAATTTGCACTATATTCAACTGGATTCATGGATGTTCAGTGTCTCTCTTTAAGGATGTAATAATCTATGAAATAACCCAATGTGTTAGATGGTGTCTCTGTCCCAGATGTTCTGAATATATTGCCCTGTTCTAAGACTGTAACATTAATCTGCTGCAGAATGCTCCATGTGAAACTGGGAATGCAGGCCTTTAATCAAATCAGAGCCCTCTTTTCAAACACTGTCTGAAAATCTGATTCCATTGTAAGGACAGAAACCACAGGAAGAAAACATATTCATCAATGGCTTGTTTAGATGTAGCATTTCCTCCATGAGCTGTCCTTACATAAAAAAATTCTGTGCTTCATGTAGTAACTATTGTGTAAAAAATTGGAGTTACTTGAATGGATTCTGAAAGATACTTGTAAAAGCACTGAGGTAACTAACACCACAGTTCTGTGACATGAAGCCATTCACCCCAGCAGGGCACTGTGTGCTGCAAAGAGTCATCATCATCATTAACCATTTACTTAATGATCACTGGATGAAACACAAAATAAGGGAGGTATCATTTTAATGTCAATAATAGGTAATGTTTGAGAGACACAACCACAGTGTGTTATCTGCTGCTTGGAGCTGAAAATCCAGAAAGGAGACACAGGTGTAGGAACATTAGATGAAAAGTAGTGTTTTCCACCACACCTCCAGCCCTGTTCCACTGTAGCTGTGAGTAGAGGCTTGGCCTGTCCTACCAGCAGGTAGTTACTGAAGATGGGGTTCTCAAACTTCTTACATGAGAGAAAAGCAAAACCACTACATCTGAAGAGTTTTCAGGACCATAAGGACAAACAGGCACTGCTACAAACATGCATGCCAGCATGGAAGTGTAGATGTTAATGGCATATCATTATTTATATAGACAAAGCCACAGGCAGGCAACCCATCACATCAAGGGTTAAACCTAGTCAGGTCAGTGAGAGGGGAAAAACAGACCCTGACAAGTGCAGCAGCACTCGTGTTCTGATATCTTGAACTGCAAGCAGCATCCTAAGTGTGGGGAATTTGAAGTGCTTCTGCTCCTTTTCACAGCTTGAATTACCCCTGTATATACCACTGCACAGAACAGGAGTATCACCAAGTGCCACTCCAGCCAGGGTTAAAACCTGGATTATGAAAGAGAGTTTATTTCTCACCACACACTAAACTTCTGTGGTTAAATGTTTATGACACAATTTATAGGTCTTTGGCTCCAAAACCAGCTCTAGATTTGGTATATACAAATCCTTCCTGATTGGAGCACACTGGTTCCTATAAACTCCTGCCTGTCATTAAGGAACAAAAAGCCCCCAGACTAGGGTTTTCACAATTCTTTATTGATTTAATAGGAGAAATAAATGGTTCAGTAAGTGCCTGAGGAAGCACAGCTGAATGATGGAGTGACATGTGGGTTAACAAGAAAGTCACCCAAAGGAGAAGTGCAATAAGCTATTAAATGCATTGCCATTCACTCCTTCCATCATCTTTCAGTTCTGATCAAGTGTCACACAGAAGAAAGCATCCCTAACGTTCATAATCTAAATCTGATTGTTCAGCCCATGCATCAAATTGATTCTGTTGTACAGAAGAGAAAGGAACGGTCACCAGACAGGCTTCCTGCTGGGGTATAAATGGAGCTCAGCTCCAGCCTGGTTTATTCGGTGTCACAGG
>NW_009939988.1:31595-33132 GCF_000696875.1 Nestor notabilis
CATCATCCCTCTGTGCAGACTCCCCCATCTCTGCTCTGTCTTCCCTGACAATCAGGCACAATGCTCTGGTCTTCCCCAAAACACTTTTCACATTTCTTCCCAGCTAGACAACCCAACCTCTGAAGTGGCCATAGCAAATGAAGTAGTTAGTACCTGTAGAGTCTGCTGCTGTTTAAAAATAACACATACCCAGGCAGACATGGACTCTGCTGTTTGGCTTGCTGGGACGAAACTTTCTTCTGCTTGAACTGCATATGCAAACAGGTGTAATTCTGATCAGATTCTCAATTCTAAGTAAGATATTCATCAGGCTCCTTCTCTAATTTATTTTCTCATGGTTAACTGAGGAATGGTGGTTTGATTTTTTTTTCCCATGTTATGTCTATCAATAGCATTTTCCTCTCAACCTCTCTACCCCTTGATCACATACATATGCTTTGCAGAAGACTGGTAATAGGATATCTTTATTCTTTGCCATGGGGATACACTGCCAAACAGCAAAAGGAAGCTTTCTCTTCTATTTCCTCTTCTTTACTAAAATCTTCAAAAAACATCCACGTATAATAATTTTTCTTTTTTCTTTTGTGTTCAGCAGTGTCAAAATGAGTATATGTATGGGGTGGTGGAGCTCTGTGACAGCAAATAAGCAGAAAATAGTATTTTGGGCCCTTTAAATTGAAAACCCCAATCCCCACCAGTACTGAAGGCTAATCTGCTTTGAGAGTCACTTGGCAGCTAGTGTAGCTTAAAATACTCTGTAAAGGAAGATGTTAATTAACTTTTCAAAAAAGATACTAACTTGCAGGCATTGCTTTGTCATTGTCAGTGAAGGATGGCTCCCTGTCTGGCCCTGGGGGCTGCAGGCAAGGAAGCACTGCAGTGCCCCACAGCTAGAGCATATCTTCCCCCATTGCTCCATCTCACTGTGTGACACTGGGAGGCACCAGGGCAGAGATCAAACCAGTGAATGCTTCTCAATCCACTGTTCCTGTGATGAGGGAAAAGCAGGAGGGAATTAGAGGTAGAAGAAAGATGGGAAGGAGGAGAGAGGCACTGACGACTTAATTGCTCCCTTCTCCAGCTATGCTCTTTACAAATAGGAGTGGGGAAGTGGAAGTGCAACAGGAGCAAACACCTTAGAGACCTCAGCCCTGAGTGAAATTAGATCGTCAAGAGAAAGCAAAATGGAGAAAACTAGGTGGGTGGAAAGGTGCAGCTGGGGAGCAGGAGAAAAGAGGGAGATGTTTGGTGTGAAGACAGAGAGGTTTGTGGCACTGAGCACTGCCTGTCCCACAGCTGCCTGGACTGGCTTCTATTACACCCAGGGATGTACAAGTGCATGGTGCCACACCAGAGGCTGCAGAAGACAGACTTTGTTGTTTATTTAGTATTTAGCATGGAGGGTGCAAGTGGCTCTCTTTTGGTTTTTTTTAAGAAGTATGTTGCTCCAGCACAGGAAAATGAATAATTCGTCGGGGGCCCTGGGTCAGCATGTGAGTAGCTGCGCTTTGCTGCTAGCTCTGCCTTTTGCATTCCT
>NW_009939988.1:33163-34607 GCF_000696875.1 Nestor notabilis
AGTTAATGCTACTCTGCTTTTACACTATTCATACATTGGCAGGCTGAACACGGAAATATAGAAGCTAGGAAAGGAAAATTATTTTTTGAGGTGACTTCAAAAACACTTTTATTTATCATTTTTGTACAGAAGCTAACACATTGTGGGAAAGAAAAGAGTAAGTTACATTTCAGAGACTCATACACAGATACTTAGATAATATGTAACATGACTTATTTTAGAATCCAGCCAGTATCCACTCTAGGAAAAACAACCGACTACAAAATCATGTAGTGACTGGATACTGTCACTACCTATAGGCACCCACTGATATTTTTAGAAGGAACTAATGAAAGCCTACCCTTGATGCTATCCCACAGAACAGTCTTCTTACCTAGCCTCAGAGGCACGAGGACTGCAGCTGTCAGGGTGCTGCCAAAGCAATTTGCTTGATGCAGAGTGAATGTTACACGCCTGCGTGCACAAGCACACATGCACCCAGAAGAGCTCATAGGGAACCCAGGCATAGGTGCAATTAGGAACAAGAGCAAGTTTGCTTGAAATACATTTATTTTGATTAAAGGCTTTCAGTTTTAGCATACCTGCACTACTTCTTTTATATCATCACACAGATCCTGATACTCGTCCATCTAGTCCATTAGCCTTTCTCCAGCGAGGTCAGCATCAGATGTGACTTCTCAAACGGGCAGTTAGGGATACCCTGCTGAAAGGGGCACTTCCAGTGCTGCAGGAGCTGGTACAAGGACAGACGTGAAAGAGCTTAGAATGAAATATATACAGGTATGTTCACACACACATGTATCAAAATAGGTCAGTGTTTGCTATGAATTCTTAACAGCTATTCAAGAAAATAGTCCAAGCTTCATTAAGAAAGAAAACAAGAGAGCAAAAGGGTATCTTTGGACTTTGCTTCTCTTTCCCACTTCCCTCCTGCTCTATCATCCATACACTATGAACACTGCATATAAACATGTATAAATCAAGTACAAACACTTCTCATCAACAATGCAATGCTACAAATACACAGCTAGACCGGGCTTTTTTTTAATATATGATGCATTGTCACACTCCTCAGTTTGCCTCTCCTTGTGATCCTTACTATATCCTTCTTGTGCAACTCACATTTTAAAAGTCCCATTTGTTTCTACAGAAACTTCTTCAGCCTTTTAAATAGTTTTCACCATCTCCAATGAAAAAACATCTGAAAGTTTCTTGTGTGTTTTTTCTTTCTGACTACCACAACTGAAATAAGTATTCCACATTAAGGTCTCACGTGAATTTATAGGTTGGTATAATCTGGAGATTATTTTTCACTCTTTAGCCCAGTGTTTTGCTTACTTTTTAAATCTTTCTCTCTCTTTTTTTTTTTTTTTTTTTTAAATTCCCATTGACAGCTAGATCAGACCCAGTCCTATTAGTGGGAGTATTTATAATCTCCAGAAAT
>NW_009939988.1:34638-45163 GCF_000696875.1 Nestor notabilis
CCTGCTGATGTGCAGTCCTACATATGTGCGTGACCACCTTATGGTTAGTAACTTCTGGGACAGCAGTATTTCACCTATCCAAAGCCTAAGATGGTGCACCCTTGCCTACTCCTTCATGACCATTATTGTTGAGAGGGAGAGAGTTGTTTTGGTACACTTAGACCATCAGATCACCCTTCCTTCCAGAAGTTTTACATGTCTCCATGCATTGGCCCTACCTTCTCCTTTCAGCAGAACACCATGCTCAGCCATGACCACCCAAAACCTGAATACAAAAATTAAAAGCTCAGCAGCACAAATGATTGATAGCTGGTTCCTGCCACCTCAAAACACAAGACTAGTCACATTTGGAGTGCAGCCTTTTTCACTGCTTCCTGCAGCTGCTTCTGCATAAGAAATGACATGAGGAAACACACTCCTTTTATGGACTTTATCATCCCATGATTTTTTTTATGGTGTTAAGATACTGTAGTGATGGGCACCTCATAAATAATACAGAAATTGTGATTTCAGAATAAGAAATTATAGAAAACCTCTTAAACCAACTGCTGAATGTCCAGCATGACAAAAGCATTTGTATTAAGACTAACAGGGTTTTTTCTGCACTGCCATTCATGTGCACACTGGAGGGAGAAGTTTCATGTTGAAAGACATGGCAAATTTATCAAGTTAAGGGCACTGGAAAGGAATTGCTTCTAAAATTACAAATTTTTTTTTAACTCTCCTTATATTAACAAAGGCTTTTGAGCACTAGGGAAGTTACGCAAAGTACATTACAACCCTGCTTTATAACCATTCAGAAGGTATATTATTTTTCATTTCTTCTGTTAAAATATTGCTAGAAACTGAAAATGAAAATAACCTTCAAATACTTTATTTTTCAATTTGCCAGATTTTAGAATACAAAATGTCACAATCACATGTCAATCTGTGCAGACACACGCAAGTTTACACTAAATCATCAAAATTAATATCTGTTTCTTTTTAGTAACATTTTTGCTTAACTGATATTTTGGTGGGGTTTGCAGATAATTTTGGGTGCTATAAAATGCACACTAATTACCAACAGCTTAAACCTGTTCCAGAATAATCAGTGAGATCCAGAGATCAGCAAGAGTAAGACTTGATGTTCATTTGCATTTGTCAGAAACTAATGCCATGTGTTTGGGAGTTTAGTAACCTGTGCAACTGGCTCTCTGCAACTACTTCTGAGAGGAAGAGTTGGGCTGTCAATTATAAGCCCTGTGGAAACCCTGAAGTGCTTCAGTCTCAGTCCTTGAGAGATGGTACTTGGAGGATCCAAGCTGTCAAGGTAAAATTTGAAACTTTTCCTGCATTTAAATTGAGGCAGACAGGACTTACAGCATCAGGAATATTGAAATGTTGGGATTCAAGTACAAATGAACAAGCTCCAGTGTGGTTTCGTTGGGAATCACTGGAAAGGATTATTGCAGTTTTATGAAAATTTGGAGTAAAATTAAGTATTTCTTATCTTTCTGAGTAATCTTGGTAAGGTGGTGAGTGCCTTGAAATCTTATTGAAATGATGTCAGTTTAGACTTCTTAGCATGAGTCAGGATCACTCCATCCTTTAGCCGGGAAACAAAAGCAGTTTTCATAAAAAACAGCTGGAGCAATACTGAAGATGGTTCCTATACTGACTGTAACACGAGTTCAGCCAAAGACTTAATTAAAAACAGTGGGAACAGGTAAAATCTCACATTCAAATCTACCATTATTTTTTCAGACGAAACAGATCTAAAACCTCAATATCAAGTAGTAGATAGCTACAAGCAGCAATATATATATATATATATATATGTATATCTAAAACCCACCTGCCTCTGCTAAGATGTTAAAAAATCAGATGCATGCATCACTCTGGATTAGCCACACACTGCTAGGGACTGGATTGAAATACAAATGAAGACTGGCTTTGATTAAGGTGGCCATTTGAAGTTTAATCCCAGTCTACCCACAGTTTTTAAAAAGAGCTGCTACCACATGCTAGAAATACCAGTTCCCATGTCACCACCATTACCAATCACCTTCACTGTGGTGCAGGAACACGAATCTCCTTTTCAGTGGAAGGCCAAATTCAGGAGCAGATTGAAATCTTCCAATAGATCCTGCTTCTAGATTTGCCCAGAAGCCAATGAACATTTTCCAGTGAGCTCTGCAGTCTTCTACCAGAGCTTCAATTCTACTGAAATTCCCACTGAGGCTTCGTATCCACCCAATCTGAAACAATAACCAGAAGAGAAAGGACCACAAGGCCCTAGCACAGGCTTATATGAAGCAGCATTTCATCTTAAGCAACCAGGATAAGGTATGAGGAAGAGCTGCAAAAGGTAAAGGTCAAGAAAACTAGGAAGAGGAGGAAGAAGCTACTCTGTAGAGCAAGTAGATCAGTTTGCATGTGTCTTCCTTGGGGGAACACAGATCTCCAAGGCAAACTTGATGAGCCCCTAACTATGCTGATGAATGTTTCTGCACATCTTCAGTAGAAATATCTTGCTGCTTGACTTCCCACTCCTAATTAATACATCCTGCTGTCTGCTAAAATGCAAATTACTGGCTTTCTTACATAAACAACATGAATTACACTTTCATTTTCCTGTTTGTGTAAGAGTCCAGAGCAGCCTATTTTGTCCTGCAGGTAGGACCCCCTCGAGCCCTCCTCCAACATCCTTCCCCCCTGCATCCTCCATTCACCTCCTACAGCCCCTTCTTTCCCCTTAGTCTGTCTCTTGGCAATAAATCATTCACAGTGTCAACCTGTTAAACTTCCTTGTGAAGGGTGAGCAGGGCTGGCACTACTGTCATGCTGGAGTGTCCCAATTAGTGCCATCCCCTCCTGCAGACAGGAGCAGAGATGCTGGAAGAAGTGGTGTTGCCATGCACTGGTGGGGGGCACAAGGTGCTTTGCTCCCCCTGTTTCTGACTTTCTGATGAGCAGCCCCTGCAGTGGAGAAATGACTGACCATCCAGAGAGACAGCCAGAGCTGTCATTATACTGGAGTAGAAGGATTCTATAAAACCAATGGTCAGTGGCCAGTTCTGTAAAAAGCACCAGAGAAGATGCATGTTGGAACTGGTAAGCAATGTGGCAGGGGCAGCCAGCAAGAGATCAGTGGGTGAAAAACAGAACAACAGCAACAAAACAAACAAAAAAAAGGACAAGCAGATGAAAGAAAGGAGAACACTGGGAAATTGTGTAAAATGAAAGACATCAAAGCGAACAAAATGAATGGTAATTTACTAGAGAAAGTTAAGGAGAAAAAGAGGAGCAAATGCACAACTGTAATTGGAGATTTTAAAAAGAGAATACACAGCTGGAAGAAGCAATTGACAGCAGAAATCATCAGGGACAAACAGAAAAGAGTGGAAAGATGTAAGACATAAAGATAGGGAGCAAAGAAGAATGTAGGAGGAAGAAATGAATGGGTGAGTGTGAGGTGCAAAGAGAAAACAGCCTGAATACAGTAACCAAGGACCAGAATGACGTGAGAACAGCTGCTCCAGCTGGGATAATCTCAGCTCTCCCAAAGACAACATAAACCATCATGTTATGGGGAAAGGGATAGGTGGGGAGAAAAAACGTGTAATAGAGACAAGTTGGTCTTACTTTATCTCATGACACTGTAGCCTTGAGAAGCATT
This sequence comes from Nestor notabilis, assembly GCF_000696875.1. Classification (NCBI taxonomy): domain Eukaryota; kingdom Metazoa; phylum Chordata; class Aves; order Psittaciformes; family Psittacidae; genus Nestor; species Nestor notabilis. The sequence goes on from NW_009939988.1 coordinate 38,300, forward strand.
TCCAAGCAAAAATTGTGTGGAGTGTAGGAAAGGAATAACTCACATTTACAAAATCATGACACATGCTGTGAGCCAGGCAGTACAATAAGCAGCTTATCTGAGTAGACATCATCCTGTTTAACATCTGTGCTTCTCTGGTACTTTAGATGCCAATGATAATGGGGGCTGGGTCCATCCTGGCCAGTGCAGTGCAAAGCACTCTGACTTCATTAACCACTGGGTTTTTTCAGTTACCCATTAGCATTGAGCCTCCAGCAAGTATAATCTTTTCCACAGAGAGGGCTGATGAAATGCACCAACTGAGCAGAAATTACAGCCCAAGTCCCCTGAATTTTAGGATTGATCCAGCAGTTAAGTTGCAGTCTTTGGCAGCTCCTCAAAACAGCTAGAGTTTTGTATCTCTTCCATGGCATAAAAATGTTGCACAGTAGAAAGGCTTTGCGGGCACAAGTGAACCCTGAAAAACATAGGCATCAAATACCAGACTGAGCACAACTGCATCCCAAGATGACGAATGAGGACCAGGAAGCCATCCAGGAGGTTGGTCCATACCACACTTGTTCATCAACCTCAAAAACATCTTCCGCAGAAGAAGGTGTCCATAGCTTCATGACCCAGTAGTAGGTATGAAGGTGAGGCTGGTGGCAAGGACAGGTAGCTGGGCATGGGGCAACAGGTCCAAGGAGTAGGACTGGGCAGCAGGAAGGAGGATGCTGGGGCATGGGCTGTGGGGCAGTGGCAAGCATCTGGCTGTGGCACTGCACCTTCAGAGCCCAGTATGTCACGTGCTAGTAAGGCAGAGGATGGTTTGATTTTGCTTGATCTTCACAGCTTTCCCTTTGGGTCTGGACACTGTGGGACACTGTACAAGGGCAGAGCCTGATAATGCCAACAGGAGTTCTGGTATATGCAGTGGTATCAGTGGGAAATGAGTCTGGCTATTGCTCTGTGACAGATCTCCATTATACCAGCCTAGGAAGGCTAAAGCTCACTGCTGACCCCCACAGAGGAAGATATGCTGGAGTCACCCTGTGTTGGGAACTGTAAGTTCAGAGCTCTGGATCTTCCACACAGATGAGATAGACCTGCACATCTTGTTTGCTTATCAAGTGCATTACCCAAAGGTTGATCATCAGGGTGTGGATTTCAGGTAACTTTTTTGCAAGATCCAGTGGCTGTAAGATATTTATGTGAAGTTCTGCTTGTGTCAGCTGTACTGTCTTTTTTTATCTCTTTTCCCTATCCAAACCCCAAGATGGATGTATCTGCCTCAGAGCAGTGAGGAGGGCTGTTTTTTCCCACTGCACTCTTGTTGTTACATGCACACAGGGTCTGAAGGGAATAGACAGCTCTAGCTGTCATAACATGACATATCTTAAATCAAGCTCTCCTTAATCTACAGCAGCTCAGATAGTGAGCTGATGATGATCAGCCCAATCAGCCAGATCCAAGAAGAAAAGTTCAAATGGGAAGATGTGCAAGAAAAGGGCTACAGGAATTGTCAGGGGAGATTGAGAGATGTCCTCAGCCTAACTGAGCAACAGCTGAGAGTTGGTAAGATGTCTTTTTATTAACATCCCTGGAGGAAGGGGAATACCAGGGAGTGAGTTATTCAAACTGGAAGACAGCTTTGGCACAAGAACAAATGGTTATAAATTGGCCACTAACAGATTTACGATGAAACTGGGTTTTTAACCACTGGAGTGATGATGATCTGGGAACAGCAAGACTCAGCAGTGGACTGAGGCAAAGCACCTAATATCATGGTTAGGAATATCTCTTCTGTCCTTAATTCATCCCAACAATTTAAATTCAAGGAAATCGGGAACGGGAAGACAAAGTCATTTGGGGAAGAAAACAACAATCCTCAACAGTACAGATGAAACTAACCCCTGACAAATGACATGCTCTGACAACTCCTCCGTCACAAGGCAGAACTGAAGGAGGCTATAACATCTGCTCTTCATGCCCATGGGAGCATGAAGAGGCATGAGATACAGATGTTTCTCCAATGGGCACTGCTGTACAGAAAAACCCAGCCTGAGCCATGTGAGATGATCAGGCAGCTTCCACTCACATTCAAAGCAAAATAGAAACAGCTCTGAAAAACCCGCACATGAAGGGGAAAGCCGGTAACTGTCACTCCCTTTATTCATGGAGCAAAGTCTTTGAAACAAAAAACAGCTGTGAGACACCCACAATCAGACCAGCAGGCACGGCTGTGGTTTGCCAAGTTGTGCACAGGTTAGCAGAGCATGGCCACATCCCTGCAGTGAGCCCCTGAGTCAGCCAGAGCCTCAGAACAGACCTACCTCACCTGTGCTTTAAAACAGGCACACCAAAATACCCCTGACATCTGGGGGATGACTTACCAAGAGGCAAAATACGAAATCAGAACCAGGCAAACTGTTGCTGTCTGTAAACAAACAACAACCAGAAAAACAGAATTGCTGGAAGAAAAATGTGGAATAAGTAAGACCAGAAAACAAATCTCCCCCAGCCTATTCTGGCCTTGTAGAGGAAGTATCCTGGTTTCTGTCCATCAGCTTTTTAGTCCACATGGTCTCCTAAGAAGGTCTCCTCCTTTCCATCATCTCAGAGACCCAAACGTGGGTCTGCTCTTCCCCAAAGTGCCCCAGTCCATCCACATGCTGCAGATTCCCTGTCCACTGGCTCACTCCCTCCTCTCTGCCCCAGCCTAAACTCCCCATCCTTCTCCCAGCTGAGTCACCTCCTCTCATCCCCAGGAATGGAAACTTGACCTGTTCGCCAGGCTGAAGTAAATAGACACTCCTCTCTGCTGCCCTGCCATGCCTTTTTTCATAAAGTGTAGTACACCATGTCCACAGATAGGTGTGAACATTCCTAACCTATTTGTCACTCACGTTTACTAACACAAGGATTTCTCCCTCAGGCATGTAATCTTCCTAAAATAAGCAAACTGAAATGGTTGATGTCGAACAACACGACTGCAGATCCAGAACTTGTTTGGCATCTCTTGTCTAATTTTTTTTTTTTTTTTTTTTGCTTCATATTTAAATTGAGAATTTCAGAATTAACTATTCTTACAAAGTCTTTTTTCACCCCATAAGCTTATATGAAGATACTCATTATTGCTTCCAATCCTTCTGCCAACTGCTATTGAATGTGCCTTCATTCTTCATAAATACTTGAAGGGCATCTCTCTTTGTAAACAGAACACTAGACTGTCCCTGTTTGCCTTGACTTGCGTTTATGAATGTAGCTAAACTTCTGCTTTATGACTATAAATACTTGCTGAGGGTGCACTCAATCTCCTCATCCAGATCATTGATAAAGATATTAAACAGAACTGGCCCCAATACTGAGCCCTGCGGAATACCCCTTATGACCAGCCACCAGCTGGATTTAACCTCGTTCACCACAACTCTTCAGGCCTGGCCATCCAGCTGGTTTTTTACCCATTGAAGAGTATGCCCATCCAAGCCATGAGCAGCCAGTTTCTCCAGAAGAATGCTGTGCTAAATGGTGTGAAAGGCTTTACTAAAGTCTAGGTAGGCAACATCCACAGTGTTTCTCTCATCCACTAAGAGGATCACCTTGTCATAGAAAGAGATCTCAGGTTTGTCAAGCAGGACCTGCTTGAGACAATCATAATACTCCCTAACACACAGGGCTACCACACTGCTTCTCCTTCCTTGCCTATCCCTTCTGAAGAGTTTATAGACATCCATTGCAGCACTCCAGTTGTGTGAGGCATCTCACCATGTTCTGTAACGGCAACTATATCGTAGTTTTCCTGCTGCGCAATGGTTTCCAGCTCCAACTGTTTGCTGCCCATGCTGCATGCATTGGTCTAGGTGCCCTTCAGTTGGGCTATCAATCCCTCCACTTTTTGCAATATTCCTGAAGTTTCTTATCACCATTGTATTATTTCCATTCATTCCTATGCCAAAAAGGAACTCCAACATAATTCTGAACTTGGCGGGAATAGTGCCTGAAAGGTCAGTGTATGTCTAACCAAACTGAGATGATGACTTGATTTACAGCACCCCATCCACATTCCAGAGAGACTTGCTCAATGGGGGATCAGTCTTAAAAGCAAAGTTTGAAAGTTTACATGTGTTCTTCCTTCATTCCCCAGACCCTGCCAATACCCTGGCTGCTCCAATAGCTATTGTGGTCAATCTGAAATGTTAATGCTACTTGCAACATTGCTATGCAGTGACTGCTGTCTGCAGAAAACTAACAAACTCAAGAAACCTACATCAGACTTGATCTGCTTCATTAAACTGCCCTAAATCCAACCGTAAGTAGAAACCATGGCTTTGCCTCAGTTACCCTGTCACATTTACGAGGGGCTGAGTGTCAGAGACTGTATCAGAGCAAAATCCCCATGCAGACCAAGCTGATGGGTTTGCTCTGTTCTCTGGGAGAGGCTCAGGCTCTGCCTGAGATGGGGAGGATAGGGACCCGGATGGTGTGCCCATGTTTAGGTTTTCAGGGGAGCAAAGTTCCTGTTTTCAGGCAGATGCATCCCAAACCATGGAGCCCTGTGCCAAGCCCTGAAGCTCCATGCCCGTGCAGCCACCCTGTGCTCCTGTAGAGCTGCAGTCACTTGGGCTGTGTAGACAAGCTGGTGTCTGAAAAGGACTGGTTGTGTGAAACATCCTTGAATACTGCAGGATGCCTGCTGTGAGCCACAAGATGCAGCTTTTTCATCTACTCAGCCTCCACGTCCACCATGTTGCAGAGTGCATCAGAAAAACATTGTAACACACTGGCATGTCTGTTCTTTGTAGGGAACCTGTGGGACATCATCTCTACTGCTCTTTGTACTGCTCTACTGTAGTAGTAGAACTGTTAAAAGCTTGATTGTATTGATTCTGGGTGTTTCTATGATCTTGGAAAACAACATTCAGTGCCCCGTTAGTTGTAAAAAAAATCATTAAAAGACAAGAAATAACAGTGATTCAATAGTTTCAGAGAGAGTTGAAGAGATAGGCACATCACAAACATTATTTCAAGCTGCCTCTCTGTGCAACTCTCTATGCATCCATGGACAAGATCATAACAATAGTGTCAGTGAGAGATTCATGTTTGTTCACATGAGCTGCTGCCAGCCTCCCAAGTATGATAACTACTGCAGCTACATATAGGTTCCTCCTAAAATATCACCAAAACCTGGCTGACGTTTATGATGAACAACATACCTACAGAGAGGGGAACACAGTTTATCTCCAGATGCTTATTCAGTAACACGTAGTGCATCTGTATGTTATTTACATGTTCAACAGCTGAATAGTAGAGGACTATTGTGTGGATATGTGATAACCTTAGGAAGAGCCTCAAGCTGACTAACCAAAACATGGAGACGAGCCATTCAAATGTGCAGTTTGGTACTGTGTTTCTTTTGGTAGGAGGCTGGTTTCTGCACACCTCTGGGAGCAGTCCTTCCCCCACACTGTTGCCAGGCTGCGGACCTCAGCTCTGAATTTCAACCCAGGCCAGGATACCTCCGCTTAATTCCTGAGCAGAGCTGTGATTTTATGATGCTCTTTTTCATAGCATATTGTACTGAGTGAAACCAAACAGGCTTCCTTGGAAAGCAACATCACATGATGAACACAGTCAGCTGGGTAATTTGTTAGGACATTTCTGTCACCTTTAACAGTGTTCTGCTGTTCTGGACTTGGATTGTCTAATCAGAAGATACAAAATATTAGTGTTTCAAATGGACCTGCGACTAATGCGCCTATCTATCAGTCTTCTTTGCACTTGCCCTGCCTTCCACCTTCATCAAATTCAGTAGCATCTGCAGTCAGTACCCACTAGGTTCTGCAACCACTTCTGGGCAGCATTCCACTGAAAATGCTAAACAGAAAATGTCCTTATAAATACTTTAAAAGGAAGAAAATCAAGTCTGTGCAGGGATGTGGAGAAGGACTTTTTTTTCCCCCTTAAACAGTGCAATTATAATTAATTTGTAAGTGCAGAGAACAGTCAACATTAGGGGATAATTTTGTATGGGAAGTCCTCCAATTAACAGTACTGGATTTACTTTTCCAAGCTCCACTTTATCTTTTCTAGCAACTGAATGCATATGAGCTAAAGAAAAAAATCTCTCACACAGTACAGCAGTCATTAAATTTTATTATAGTAGCTTTGACTCGTTACCATCTAGGGAAGGGGAGATGCTTAATCTAAGAACTGAAATTAATTTGTTTTATATTATCCTTCAAACTGGAAAACTACTTTAGAGTACCAAGATTATTATCACGTTCCCAGAGTGCATATAAATGTCACTTTCTGAAAGTCAAAGTTGAGAATGTAAACCACAAAAATCCAATATTGCTACCACAACTTTTATTGCAGCCACATATCTTTATATTCTAGCTATTACTGTTACACCATTAGTTTTTTACTTCCTAAACATCTGCCGCATGTTCAAGATACAAAAGAAGATGAGGTGTCTGCCTTGGGGGGGGGCTATACGTTCAGACAGATTAATAAGTCACACTGGGAATAGCATATTTAAGTCTTGTGATGAGGGAAAAGACAGCCCTGTTGTATTTTAGCTGCTCCATTATAAGTCACTTGCATAAGCACTATTTTAGAATAAAAATTAACAGGGAGAGTTATTCCAGAATGTCTTTGAGAAATGGTTATTCATAAATGGGCAGTTGGTCAGTTCATGCCTGCAAGCTGCCTCTCAGTGCCAGCGTATATCTATATGTGTATGAAAAGAGAATGAGACTTCTTTATTCACCTGGGACATCCAGAGAGAGTGGGAACTGACACTGGGAGCCGAAACCTGAACTTGAAAGGCCATTGACTCTCTGCATGTCTTTACATGAAAGCTGATCATAGAATCATAGAATAGTT
>NW_009939989.1:0-5719 GCF_000696875.1 Nestor notabilis
CTCACCCGGGGAGGTGTGGTGGGGGGGTTGCAAAGCCAAGGCCCTTGTTTGCCCCACAAAGATGATCTGTGCTGCTGACCTTGTGCTTGGGTGCAGCAGGACAAGGGCTGCCATGTCACTGCGGGCCAGTGACGATGGCTTCTGTCTGGAGGAGGGGATGGTCCCTGGGTGGAATTGCTGGTGTAGAGCTCCATGCTTGGCCATCTTGGTTCCCAGGGAGCAGCCCTGCACCTGCCCCATTGTCTTTCTCCTCTGCCTCTTCTTCCTTCTCCTCGTCCTCCCCCTTGGGGCAGCATCCCCTCCTCTGGACCCTATAGGCCCCTGTGTGCCAGCATCTCCTGCCCTGTCAGGTCCCATGCCTTGGCTGTGGGGCTTGGGGAGGACACAAAAGTAGCTGAGCATCTCCCCTGCCACTCCATGGCTGTACTTCCAAACCCCATGGTGGCATGGGGAGGGGCAGCAAACTCCCTCTGGGGTTTGGCCAGGGGAGTGGTGGGCTCTGCATGCTGCCACTGACCTCCATTTTGTCTGGGAGATGGCAGCAGCACCACCCCCCCCCCCCCACCGCCCCGCATGTGGTCAGAGCTGCAGCCCCCAAAACCTGGTATTCTCCCCTCCCTCCTCCCAGCTGTCCACCCCTGCCTGTGCCCAGCCATTCTGATAACCCACCGGAGCTCCCTGCCTTTTCCATGCAGCTTTTTCCCATTGTTGGTTTTAGTGTGTGGAAGAATGGATGGAGACAGTGGGCGATGGAGCGTGAGGTGACTCGCCTTTGCAGCAGGGACAGGGAGCTGATCTGCAGCAAGCAAAACCCTGCATCCACGGCCTTAAATTTGCTACCTGCAAATTTTAATCCACATGGAAATTCTCCAGGAGCTATGAGCACTGCCCCAAAGCCATTGTCTCCCATTGGGATGGGCAGGAGGCGAGGAGGCATAGGGGCAGGGTACCCAAGATGGCTCTGGGGAAGCGGGTGGCTGGTTTTCAGCTGGGGATGGGGAGGGACTGCCCCTGCCCTGAGCTGTCCTCCAAGCTGCTTCCCCCACCCATGGGGAAACTGCAGCGTCATGGCCCCTTGCCGTGCGCTGATGGTGCCACGATGCTGCTGTGTCATCTGGACCAGGTGCCCCCAGCGTTCCCCCACACTATCTCTGTTGTCTCCAGAAGGATGGCACGGGTTCCTGGTCTCAGACAGAGCTGGGGAGCCCAAAAAGGGTGCAGGGTAAGGGCTTGCTAAAACAAAGCCATTGGTGGCTGAGAGCACCATGGCTTAGAAGGCGCAGCCAGGTGGGGTATCTGCCCTCACTGCCAAGGTGATGTGGGGATGTGCCGTGCAGACAAAAGGAGAAACTTACCTTTGATTTCCGTCAGTGCAGGCAGCTGCCAGAGCCGCCTGCGGCCCCAAGGAGGCAGCCCCTGCCTCATGCCGGGCACAGGGAATGGGGCATCCTGGCTGTGCTGACCTGCGTTAACATCACTGGAACCCTGGTGGCCTGCAGCACCCAAGGGTCAGGCAGCATGTCATGTCCCTTAGGGGAGGAGCTGGCTGTGGGTGGCATTTAGGGACAATGCTGCCATCCCAATGGTCACCTCTTGGCAGTGGCAGGAGGGTTGCCAGTCAGTAGCCCTTGAACTTAAGAGAACTCTCATTAGCTAATCTCTGCCCAATTAATCTTAACTGATCCAGTTAATCATGGCTCTCCAGGCCTTTCACTCATCACCTAGGGCTGGCAGGGGTGCTGCAGGCTGTGCAGGAAGCAGGAGGAGAGAGATGATGCCCTGCAGAGCTGGGGGATAGATCCAGACCTTCCTCCTGCCTGGCACCGTGGCCTGGGGACTCTTCTGGCCTCCTCCACTGTCTCCTTTGTGTGTGGGGTGGTCCCAGGAGGATACAGGGAGGGAGCCAGGAGTGGGGCCACGGTGCTGGCCCGCTCCCAGCAAAAGGCTGATAGCAGCTAGCGGCTTATTGAATTTCTCTCGATGGCGGATTAAACAGGCGGTGGCTGACTGTCCCTGGGCAGAGAGAGCTGGGCTTGAGCCACCCGCTGCCCTGGGGGGAGGCTGCCTGCCTCTGCCCTGCCTGTCCGCTGCGGTGTGTGTCCTCTCTCTGAGGGATGCTGAGAACCCATGGCCAGTGATGCAGGTGCTGGCTGTGGCTGGTGGTGTTGCCACATTGCGTGGAGCGCAGGCTGAATTCTGCAGAGCCACGAAAATAAGAGTTGGGGGAAGCGGAGGAGGCTCAGGAAGGAGCTGGGCAGGGGGCTGCTGGCACTCCCCAGGAGGTGCATGGTGCTGCTTGGAGTCCTCACACTGCTGTGGCAGAAATGGGACTGGAGAGCTGCAGAGGAGCAGGAAAGAAGCTAGTGGAACGTTGCCGACCAAGGAGGCTGAAGGAAATGGATGGAGATAGAAAATGGAGTTGAGCTTGTGGCTCTGCAGCAGTAAATACCGGCAGGGAGAGGAGCCCACGCCCTGGGCTAGGCGAGCCAGATGGCTTGCTGGGAATACACCAGGATGTGGGCATCAGGATGGCAGGGAGAGAGGAGAGGTCCTGATGGCGAGGAGGGGGCTTCTCACAGAAGCAAAGGTGGGCTGTGGTGGTATTGCAGTGGACTGAGTGGGCCCTCCTAGCAGAGGAGGGCAAGTAGCCATCAATAGAGGGCATGCAGCAAGATGAGGTAGTGGGATGAAAGAGAAACCAGAGCTGCTTTGTGGGAAGTGATAGGGCTGAAGGGGGCTGTGATGGGAATGGCACAGGGGCAGGATGGAATGAGCAGCAGTCAGTTCCAGGGCTGGTAGGGTCACTGATGGGTGGTACTATTCCAGTGCTGGTGGCTCTTGCCAAGTGCTGTGCTGCAAGGCAGGAGCCTGGGGACCTGACCCACCTTTCCACAGCCCTGGGAGCAGTGGGGAAGAAAGCTATCCAAGCTGTGGAGGAGGAGAGGGCACCGTTTGACATGGGCACTTGCTGCCTGCTGTGTGCACAATGGGTCTATCATCCCTGAGCATCAGGGGTGCCACAGGGTGGAGCAGCTCAAGCCGATGTCCCTGTGAGGATGCAGCCCTTCCACTCAGGAATATATCCCATTGTTTTATGGGAAACCCCAACTTTATCATTCCCCTTTGGCAAGAGGTCCTGTTTAATTTTTCCCTTCTCCCCATCTGAGAAAGCAGCAGGGTGGGGAAGGTTTGTTTGTATGTGGCAGCCTGCTTGCTGGCTCAGGGACTTAATGGTGCTGTTAAACACCCGCTTAAAATAATCCACACTCAGGAAAGCCTGAGACCAAATGCTTGAGCTCTGGAGCTGGTGGGATTTAAGGGTGTGATTGCTGGCTGAACACGATGGGAGCTCTGGAGTGGGCAGTGAGAGAAAGGGTTGGGAACTGCAATGGGAGAAGATTTGTCCTCCTCCTGCTGTTAGGAGTGCAGGCTTGCTTTTAAAACAAGCAAAGATAGCACCAAGCTTGTAATACTTTCTGGCTGTGAATTTTTCCACTGGCCATTAGTATACCTGCCTTTGGCTTTCCTCCTACCCCCATTGGAAATGAAACTGGAGCTGTCATACCTTGGTTTGTTTCAAAATCCATCCTCTTCTCTTGGGACACTTTCCATTCTTTGGGTTTCTTTTCTCCTTTCCTCCCCCTACACCACCCTCCTCCCCACCCCCTTTCCTACAATCTTGTCTGTATTTTTCATTTCCATTGTGGGAAAATCCGTCTTGTGTTGAGGACCCACCCTTACTGCTCCACTTCCATCAGGTCACGGTCTGCATAACCAGAGCTATGCCATTGCTCACTCCTGGCAAAGACCAGGTTCAAAAGCCCTAGGGCATTTGCAAACACCCTTGCAGGAGTCCAGCAGGCAGGAGTCCCACAGGCACAGATGCTGGAGTTGCTCATGCTGTGTGGTGCTGAGCTCCTTTTCCATTGGCAGGCTCATTATGGGAAGCAGGGGATGGGCAGGAAAGAGGGTGGATGTTAGAAGGGAGGAATTGATTTTGTCAGGGCTGATACTAAATGATACTGATACTGTCCCAGCGGTCAAGGGAAGGACCCCAGCATTCTCTTCTGGCCAAAGCTAGTGAGGTTTAACTGAGGCTTGAGGAAGATGGGACCAACTGCAGAGAGCCTGGGCACCAGTGCTGGAATGAGTGGCTGCTCTGGCAGATGTTAGAGAGTGGTCCATTTCATCTTGTGAGGTTTGTGATTAATAATTTATTAGTAAAAGGAGTGGACAAATGATCATGAACTTGGAACTTCAGCTGAGTGTGATTGTCACTGGCTTGCTGGCTGGTACTGCTCCTGCTGATGCCGCACATCTGCTTTTGCTAGGAGCTGAATGAGAGGCAAATATCAGCAGTTGTATTGAACAAGCACCTCCTTTCTCAACATGAATGCCATTATTTACCCAGCCCTCCACCCAGTCCTGCTGCCCAATCCTGGCTCTGCTGGGGCTGGAGTGGAGGCAGGAGGCTTAGGTGATGGGCAGGGTATTGCGGGCTTGCTTGCAGGTGAAGGGCTATCTGCTCAGTGCCATTGGCACCCTGGGATGGAATAACTGTTCCTTGGTCATGCTGACAGTGCCTATGTGGCCCTATACCCTGTTGCAGGCACACACCGAGTGATGCTGCAGGGTAATGGAGGCTCTGGTTGCTGCCCTGGGGTAAGGGCAGGGAGGGATGTCCCCTGGGATCAAGCAGGGGTTCCTCACCCAAGACACAAGGGGAAGGGGGGAGAGGCAAAACATGAGTGGATTAAGGGATGAAACAGAATATCATCTTTCAAGCAGAGGCAACCCAGTGTCCCCAGGAGGTTTTATCACACAGGCTCTCTGTTCGTTTTCCTGACACACACATGAGATAAGGACTAGGATGCAAGCTCTCCTAACTCCTGTTTCTTGCCTCCTTGCAGGACAGCTGCTGCTCCCTGCTAGCAGGACCCACCTCCAGCCGGCACTATGGCGGGAGCATCTGTGAAGGTGGCAGTGCGTGTCCGGCCCTTCAACTCCCGGGAGATGAGCCGGGAATCTAAATGCATAATCCAGATGTCGGGAAGCACCACCAGTGAGTGCCAGTGTTGGTGACAGATGAGCTCGGGAAGGTTTTGGGTGCTGCCTGGGTTGGAGCATGTGTGGTCAGGCTGCAGCAGTGAGCACTGGGGATCTTTGGTGCGGATGCCTGCAGCACCTGGCATCCTTTGGAGGAGGGAATCTAGGGGGGTTGACACATTTCCCACAGGGAAATACAGTCCTGCTGTTGAAATGGCAGCATCGGGATCTAGACAGCACTGAACCCTTGTGTTTTGGTGATATCAAATGGGGCAGCATCCCCCAGCAGCTGATGGGAGTGGGAGAAGGATCAGAAGAGCCTGGAAATGCTGGTGCATGGATGTGGGGCTGAGGATGCCAAGTGTGGAAGCTGTGCATCAGCCAGTGAGCGGCTCCTGATGGTGCTACCTGCCCAGGTACCACACACCATGTTGTGCTGGGACCCAACCCTGCTTCCGTGGGGAACCATGCAGGATGGAGGGGTGGGAGTGGGGTTTGCTGAGGGAATGGTGTGCTCGGGGAGGAGGAATGTAGCACAGGGGCCTGCGGCTCCCTGTCCCATCAGGGGCCTGTCTAGCATTTACCCCTCTTTAAATAACCATAGAATCATAGAATGGTGTGAGTTAGAAAGGACCTTAAATTTCACCCAGTTCCAACTCCCTGCCATGGGCAG